>NC_092876.1:68791208-69051208 GCF_028372415.1 Notamacropus eugenii | reverse complement strand
TGTCTCTTCATGTCGGTCTCTCTCTCTCTCTCTCTCTCTCTCTCTCTCTCTCTCGTAATTTTTCCCTTTGGTGGAAATATGTCTAATATGATTGTACATGTATAGCCTATATGAAATTGTACCCTGTGTTGGGGAGGGAGGAGGGAAGGGAAAAAAATGGGAGCTCAGTATCTTGCAAAAGTGAATGCTGAAAACTACCTTTGCATGCAATTGGAAAAAATAAAATACTATTAAGTGGGGAGGGAGACTCTGCTTCGGATCCAAGAAAACAGCCCTCAAATTCGGGATCCAGACATATTTTCTGGCTTTTAAATGAGGGTAAGGAGACAAAGGGTAAATAAAAAGATATCTTGGGCACTGGTTCCTGGCATTCAGATCTAGACTCAATGAACTTTATTGTCAATGAGGTTCTACAGAAGAATCTCAAATAATCCTTTGAAAGGCTTAAAAAGTATATGTGTCCCAGATACTTCCTGGGCGACATATAGGACAGGTAAAGACTCTGATGATCAGTAAGAACTCTTCCCTCCCCTGGCCTGGCTCTAACTCTCCTCTTCTCCTTCCCCTCTCCATCCCTCCATTCTGGGGGCAGAGGCCAAACCCAAGCTGAGGGGATGGGATGGCTGGGCGGCTGCCATTTCCCACTGCTATCTGCGTTTGTTGTTTTGTTTTGTGGTTTTTTAAATTCATTTTCAAGTCATTATGACAGCAAAATATGTATGTATGTGAACAGGAAAAAGCATTTTTGTGAAATTTGGAATCAGGTTACAACCCAGTACAAGCCTTGGGGATCAGATTGATGGAATCCCAGTAAAGCTGCCCCCAGCCCCAGCATTCTAACTTCCTTATGGGCCCCACTGAACAGCAGACATGTCCTGATTTAACCTCACGATCTGACTTTAACCACACCACAGGGACCCAGATTCAACATAACCAGTGCCCCTAGTGAGCCATTTATCCCCAATTCCCAGGTGTGTCCTTGTATTCCACCATAATCACATCATCCATTTGGGCCCAAGACAGGACCACAATAGCTAACCAATCAAAAAGCAGCTCAACCAGGCTTTCTGACCACTGAACAAGAGAAGGGACCCCTTCCCATTACCTAATCCCTTAACAAACCTTCCTGCCTTTTTAATATTAATAATTTCTATTGTGTAATCAGCATTAAAATTGCCTGTCTTGTCTTAACTAAGTTACCAACTCCCTTGTGAGAGGCATCAATCCTCAGTAAATGTCTACACGTGGATGAGAGGTGGTCTGACTCTGAATTCTTTGAGACAGTGTCACCATAATACACATCCTGAAATCACAACCAGATGACCCTGGTGCCCTGGCACCTAGGATATACTCACCCCTGTTCTAGGCAGGCCCACATTTTCAGTATTATCTTCAGTCTGACTCTTTCTGGTACTACTCCCTATGGCTCTTGAACTCTGAAGCTGGTGAGTTTGGTGCTAGTGAAGCCAAGGTTATAGGTACAATTTCTTCCTGGGCTAGGAAACTAAAAAAATACACTTCTTTCTGTTCTAGGGCCCCAGACTTCATTCCTGGCCCCACTTGACCATCTCTTATAATTCAGGAGGGGTCCTGAATATAAGATGAATCATGTATCCTACCCCAGACGCAGAGAAAACCAATTCAAGGTGCACATGGGTCCCACCAAAGCTCCATCAGGTGCACCATTTTTACATATGACATGCCTAAGTAATATTTTTATCTACCATTCAGTACCTTCTTTGAACAAGGAGATCGATTCATTATTGAGCCATGGCCTCCACAATTCTGCTACTTGGTTGTATATATTGTTGCTTTCAGGTGGAAGCTGGTTTTTGGGATGGAAATCATGATTTCCCAAAGCAGCGTAGACTTTAGTTTCTAGGGAGAAAATACAAAGTGAAAATTGAGAACATTTTTAAATGTCATTCTTAAAATTATCTTCCCTAAAGAGGAAAAGAGAGAATGTGAATGATTGAACTATATAGATGTAATCAAAAAAACCCTCATTTTATCTATCTGTCTCAGCTCTCTCCCTCCTCCCCCACCCCCAACGAACCACTGCAAAGGACAGCAGAGGCTGGTTTGGGTTTTACTGGAATCACATTCTCTCCCCTTGTCTGTGCTCTTCTTGAATAATAATAACAGTAATAAAAATAGCTAGCTGATATAGCACTTTATTTATTTAGATAGCAAACTTTGAATTTGCAAGTTATTGCAAATAATCACATATTATTCTCTTATTGTTTCTTTTTTTTGTTTTCGGTAGTACAGTATAGAAATGCTGATCATTTTTGTGGACTTATTTTGTATCCAGCTACCTACTAATTGTCTCAATTTTGACGTTTATTCCCTGGAGTTTTGTAAATATAATATTATGTTATCTTCAAATAGAGACCATTTTATACATGATCATCTAAAGGGGGCGGGGCCCTAAGGACTAAAATAAATAACTCAGGCTTCCCAGAAGAGACAGCACACGGGCTGAGCCTTCAAGGAAGCCAGGGAGCAGAAGGGCAGTGTAGGCATATGGGGGAGGGGGGACAAGGGGGGTAAGGGGATGGACAGAGCCTGATGCTGAAAGATGGAATGCCACATACAGGGAAGAGAAGGTAGGCCAGTTTGGTTGGTACAAAAAAGTGTATGAAGGCAGGAAAGGGAATGTCAAGCAATCAAGTCTGGTTGGAACATCAAAGTTACTATTCTATAATAGGAGAAGGTTTTCCTTGACCTCTAGGAGTGAGTAATCTAAATAATAGGAAAAGATAGGGTGGCTAGGTGGTGTAGTGGATAGAACACTGGCCCTGGAGTCAAAAGGACCTGAGTTCAAATCCAGCCTCAAACACTGGCAGTGTGACTCTGGGCAAGTCACTTAACCTTGATTACCTCAAAAAAAAAAAAAAAAGACACCAGTCAGAAGACCCTGAGTTCTGGTCATACTTTCAACATTCACTCTGCCTGAAAAAGTCACAAACAATAGGAACCTTTGTTTCTTCATTTCAAAAATGACTATAATTGCTGATATCCAGAAATGTTCTGAACTCCTCAAAAGCTAGATGGTAAATGTAGGGTTCAGATCAGAGACTGAGTTTATTAACAAGACTTCAAACCTTTATTATGAGTTCAAGGAAATCTTATAACTCCCATTTCCCACCTCCTTGGGTAAAGTCAGAGAAAACTAAGTTAAGACCAGAATGCACAACCTTGGAATCATTTGGACAGATGAGGAGGGAAGGCAGTGACGGATGGAAATTGAATATAAAGCTTGAATCCTTATGCACAACAGCTGTGATTTATATATACTTACATATATATACGTATATATATGGTTGGTTGGTTGCTGTCCCTCGTCTTTGAAGAGGACCAAAATGACATCACCATGATAAATGAAATTTCTTTGTGCCCGACTGTGGCTGATCAGACCAATATGAACTTGGAATGCTCTACCAGAGATTGGGCAAGATAGTCCATGTGAATATTTGGGGTGGATATCCCAAATTTGCGCATCCTGCATTTACATTGTGCTTTTTCAATTCTACTTTTCTCAAAGAGCACAGCACCCTTTCTGATGCAGACACGCCATGCTGAGTGGTCCTGTGCCAGTGTCTCCCACGTTGCACAAATACAAAGTTCTTGAGAGAGACCTTGAGAGTGTCCTTGTATCGCTTCTTCTGACCACCATGTGATCGCCTGCCCCATGGAGTTCTCCATAAAATAGGTTGCAAGTGTACATTTTGCATTCAAACAAGGTGGCCAGCCCATTGGAGTTGCACTCTCTGAAGCATAGTTTGAATGCCTGGCAGTTCAGCTAGAGCAAGGACTTCAGTGTCTGGTACCTTATCCTGCTAGGTGATCCTCAAAATCTTCCTAAGACAGTTCAAATGGAAGCGATTCAGTTTCTTGACACGGCGCTGGTAGACTGTCCATGTTTCACAAGAGTATAACAATGAGGTCAGCACAATGGTTCTGTAGACCTTCAGTCTGGTAGTCAGTCTAATATCTCTTCTCTCCCAAACCTTTCTTTGGAGCCTCCCAAACACTGAACTAGCTCTGGCAATGCAGTCAACCTCATTGTCAATGTGTACATCCCTGGAAAGTACACTACCAAGGTAAGTGAACTGATTCACAACATTCAAAACTTCTCCATTTGTTGTAACCAGTGGTTCCACATATGGGGCTGATGGAGCACCTGTGTTTTCTTAGTGTTAATTATTAGGTCAAAATTAACACAGGCAGCAGAGAATTGATCCATTTTTTGCATCTCAGCTTCAGAGGCTGCACTGAGTGCACAATCATCTGCAAACAGAAAATCATTCACCAACTCTCCCTCTACTTTGGTCTTGGCTTGTAACCTTTTCAAATTGAAGAACTTGCCATCAGGACAGTAGTTGACCTTGATGCCATGTTCATCCTCATTGAAAGCATTTGACAACATGGCTGAAAACATCATGCTAAAAAGCATGGGAGCAAGCACACAGCCCTGTTTCACTCCATTGGTGACTGGGAAGGCAAGAGAGCATTGTCCATTATCCAGAACCTGGGCAAAATTGCCATCATGAAATTGATATACAATATTGATGAACTCCGGGCAACCAAATTTTGACATAATTTTCCATAAGCCCTCGCGACTGACAGTATCAAAGGCCTTGGTCAGATCTACAAATGTTGTGTACAGACCTCTGTTCTGCTCCTGGAATTTCTCCTGGAGTTGTCTGGCAGCAAACACCATATCGACTGTTTCTTGACCCTTTCTGAAGCCACATTGGCTCTCAAGTATATGACCATCTTTCAGGTGAAGGATCAGCCTATTAAGGAGGACTCTAGCAAGAACTTTGCCAGCAGTGACTAAGAGAGAGATCCTCTTTGATTGTCGCAGGACAATCCCTTTACCCTTATGGAGATGGACAATGGTGGCATCCTTGAACTCCTGGGGGATAACCTCCTCTTGGCCATATAGGCTGGAAAATCTCAGTCAATGAATAAGCAATGGTCCCCCTACCTTGTAAATCTCAGCTGGAATAGAATCAGCATCAGGTGCTTTGCCACATGAAAGGAACCTAATGACCCTCAAAACCTCTTCTTCAGTTGGAAGTTCAGCTAAGGAGGGATTGACTTCAACCTGAGGTAAATGGTCAATGGACTGAGCATTGATTGATGATGGTCTGTTGAGAACACTATGGAAGTGTTCAGCCCATCTCTCTAGCATTATTTCTTTATCAGTGTGGCTCCATAAGCACTGAGTAGTTGCGATATAGGTTTTTGGTCCATAAAAAGCTTTCAGCGAATCATAAAAGCATTTTGGATTGTTACTATCAGCATAAAACTGAATGTCATCTGCCTTCTTACTGAGCCAGGAATCCTGCATTTCTTTAAGCTTTGCTTGTACTTTGCTTTTGATGGAATTAAATGCTTCCTTCTTAGAGGTAGATGAACTATCCTGCTGGTATATCCTGTGGAATTCTCATTTTTCATTTAGCAGCTTCTGAATTTCCTCATCATTTTCATCAAACCAGTCTTGGTATTTGCGAGTGATGATACATAAGTAAACACATAAAAATACACATATACATGTATATGTATGTGTACATACATATATATGTACATGTTGTTTCTCACTTGGTAATCTCATCAGAATCTGATGAAATGGGTTTAATTATCTCTGTGGAGATGATTCCCAGATCCAATATCTAGCCTATAATGTTTTCCCTTTTGTCTTTCTATACCCAATATCTAGCAAAGGGTCTGCCTGGCACATAGTAGCTACTTAATAAATATTTGATGATTGAATGATTGATGCAAAGAGAGAAGAGAAGGGGCCTTGACCATAGAAGGATATATCCATAGACCACACAGTCCATCAGCGAGGAAACTTCTTGAACTTGTCACATCACTCGCTGATCTCAAGTGATCAGCTGGAGCTGACCTCTTGTGCTGCAGGGGCTCCAGAAACCCTGGGGTTATGTTGGGCCTTCCTTTTCAAGATCTATATGGCTCCCCTATCTTCTCCCAACTACACTGTAAGTATTTTATGGAAGACATGGCATCATGCTGATTGAGTCTGCTACACACTTATGCTAGCTGATCTTCTCTGGACCCTTACTATAGAGCAAGGCAATCCCACTCCTCCTCTCTGGTTTCCCATCCCATGCAGAAGCTTTTCCAAACACTTTCTCTTCTCCTCCTACCCCCCAAATCTTCCCTGCTGAGGATCTCACCTCATACGTCAACAAAAAAGGGCAATCAGAAAATTTCCTCCTCATCCCACACCTCTCCAACGTCATCTCCCACTCTTGCCCTCCTCACACCAGCTCCTGATGGTAAGGTGGTCCTTCATTCATCAAAGCCAACTTTTCTACTTGTGCCTTGGACCCTGTTCTCTTCTGTCTGCTCTGGCAGGTTATCATTCTCACTCTCTTTCTAATCTTTAGTGACTCCCTAACTACTAGCTCCTTCCTTAGGCCTACCAAAACACTAACAAAACAAAAACAAACCCCTCACCTCCTCTTCTCAACTAAACTCCTTGAGAAATCCATCTAAACCAGTTAGGTGGCACAATGAATAACGCACTGGGCCTGGGGTCAAGAGTTCAAATCCAGCCTCAAACCCTTGTTAGCTGTGCAATCCTGGGCAAGTCTCGTAAACCTCTATTAGCCTCAGTTTCCTTAACTGTAAAATGGGGATAACATCAACACCTGCCTCACAGAGTTATAAGAATCAAATGTGGTAATATTGTAAAGCATCTGGCACATATACAAATGTTTATTCCTTTCTCTTCCAGTCTCCTTCTCTCGTCTCTCTCTCTCTGCAGTCTGAGCTGCTAGTGCCATCCCTTCTACAATTACCCTCCCTCTAGTCCGCATGTATTTTTTTGTGTTATCCTTTACGTAGTAACTTGTCTCTCCCATAAGTTCCTTGAGGGCTGGGCTATTTCACTTTTGTCTTTGTATTTGTAACACTTGGCACAGTGTTTGACACAGAGTAGGTACTTAATAAATTCCTCTTGATTGACTGTAGGAAAGCACCTTCCACCTAACTCTTGTATCCCACAGAGGCCCAGACCTTCCATTGAAACCTTCTTCCCATGCCTCCTCATGGCACAGAAAAGACTGTGGTCTTGAAGGTACTTATTCTAACAGTGCAAAAACAGCTCATGTTAAGCAGTCCTGAGGACATGCCAGGGAAGAACGGTGTACTGAGGTCTACAGACCAGCCCTGCAGAAGACTGCCTGCCACCAAGGATAATTTAATTTAATTTTTTGCCATAGCAAGTCATGAAAATGCCATGTGTGCAGGAGGAAGAGGTCCCCACCCTAATAAAATCATAGGTCTGCAAAACATACAGCAGGCCTGCTAAAACAAACCCTGTCCTGAGTAAGAAATCTTCATTAAATGGTTGAATCATACCTGGAAATACTAACTGGATGAGCTCCGTCAAACGTTTCACTATGTTCAACACGGCTTCTTCTCCCAGCTTCTCATTAGGGACGTGAGGTGTGTCATCACTGCAAAGTCACACCAATGCAGAATGTAAGTAAGATTAGGGAGATGGAGGAAGGAGAGCCTAAGATAATAAACTGTGTAGCCCATGATGGTGCAGATACTATGGTGGAGAGAAGGCCAATGGGTCTATTGATTCAGAGGAAAAAATACCAGCACCATACCAGCCTTATCCCCTAGAATCCCAGGAATCTGGCCTCAACTCAGGACTCTGGTTGAGAGCTAAGCTACCTCAACATGGCTCAGGAATGTCAAAGCTAACTAAGGAATTCCCATGATCCATCTGTCCCCTCCTTCTCTGTCCTGGACACCACCCACCGTTTGTTGAATGCCTATTATGTTCCAAGTACCTTGCTAAGCACTCAGATCACAAAGAAAGGCAGAAACAACCCCTGACTACAATCTAATGAGGAGCTCATAGTCTAAGGAAGATCATAAATTCCAGGATTTCAGATGTACTAGAGAGTAGGAGTGGGACACACAGTGGCATCTTTGATTGGGTTTTTATTTTTTCCATGATATCATTTTAACTGTACACCCTAAAAGTAACCTCATTTCTCAGGTCCACTTCAGAACTGCTGGGTATCCCTGGCAGACTAGGGAACAGGGTAGCTCTCCTATCAGCTTCAAGACTATACTGGCATTGGGCAAGATGAGGAAGTCTCCTGCCTAGACATGCAATAAAACAAAATCAAAGAACAACACTTGATTACTAGGATACAAGAATCCATGACAATCTCTTTATTCCTTGGAGGACCCAAAATTCCAAAGGCATATGTGAAATGAGATCTTTACTTTCTAGGGCATGATTCTCTTGTCAGAAGAAAATTACCCAGGTTCAGTAGGAACCTGAAGAGGCGGTGCAGGACTTGGTTCTGCTACTCACTGTCCAAGCTTGAGCCAATCACCACTGTGGGCCTCAGACATATTATCTCTAGGGGTCCTGTCCAGCTTTAGAACCAGAACATCTCTCGCAGAATCATAGAACAAAACTTCTGAGTTAGGCAAATCCCTTTGGCAGTAATCTGGTGAAATCTATGAACCTCTTCTTCGAATAAGGTTTTAAAATGCATGAAATGATCATGAGAGTTTTAAAATCCTGTTTCCATGCGACTCCAGCACAACCATTTTATTTGTATGGAAAATCACATAACCAACTGAGGCTTTCCTTATAGTAAAGAATTTAACTGAAACTTCCAATAATTAACTCTTGATGATTTACTGGTTAGAGGCAAAAGAATCCTGGCTCTATTTTAATTTGCTAGACTGATTCCTGAATTTATCGATATAATTTTTCCCCTTCTGCTATCTTTAACATGTAAACCTCCTTCCTCCCCATCTGATGTAACTGGAAACTATATAAGCCTTAAGAAACCTTTTGTCTATTGTCAGAGGTAATTTAGGAACTCTGTTCCTATACTGAGTACACTATGTATATGTATAAGTATATGTATAGGTATATCTATATGTATATATGTAAAGACCAGTTCTCAAAAATGTCTCTGGGTGTTGCTAAGTGTGACTGGCAACAGTACCTATCAATGAATGCCTGAATAGTTCCATAACAAAATATGGTTATCTAATATTTTTTGGAAAAATCAAGTATGTAGGTAACAGATTAAGACCCCCTGGTTAGTGAAGGGAACCCTAGATCTATGGTCAAAAGACATGGGTTCAAATTCTGACTCTGTGTGACCCTCAGCAAATCAGTTAATTGATCTCAGTCTCTTTCTTCCTCTGTGAAATAAGTGGGGGTGGAGTAGGTGAGCTCAAAAGTCTCTTCCTGTTTTAAATCCTATGATTTCTCAGAGGGCTCACAGATTTCCCATAATGATCGTGACTGTAAAAGAGATTCAAGGATATTATCAGAAGGATCTCACACCTCGGTGTAGCCTAGTTGGTTAAGCAGGACTCAGCAGGGTCAGCCAGAGATGACTGGAGTACAAGGCCTCTCTGCCCACAGGCAAGGTCTGGTTGGGCAATAAAACCTGATTTTTTGATCCCAGAAAAAGCCTGTCTTCGCCTGGTACCTTTCCTGAGGTTTCTTATTTTAGACAATTCCACACTGCTTTCCTTCCATGTCTACTTTTCAACTACATCTGAAATTACAACCGTAAGCCCTTTGGCTGAGCCTGGAATCAGGAAGACCTGACTTCAGATCCAGCCTCAGATAGTCACTGGCTGTGTGACCTTGGGAAAGTCACTTAATCTTTGTCTGTCTCAGTTTCCTCCTCTACAGAACAGAGATAACAATAGCACCTACCTCCCAGGGTTGTTGTGAGGACCGAATGAGATGATAAGTGTTTGGCACAAAATAGGCACTTGATTCTTCTTTTCCTTCCTTTCCATTTTCTTACTCCTTCCTTCCTTCCTTCCTTTCTTCCTTCCCTTCATCCTTCCTTGCAAGGACGATGTATTATTCATTTCTGTATTTATCCCACAGAGGGTAAATGTAGCACCTATAGCTCCCTGTGCTGTAATCATTGTGAAGGTAGGATTGCTTCTCCATCTAACCTTTGCTCCCTCCAAAGCTAAATGCAGTCCTGTGGACACACTAAGTGCTTTAAAAATGGTTGGTTGAGCCCAGGCAAGGGCAGCATCGGCCCCTCCTATCTTTCCACTCTTCTTACATCTTGCTTCTCCACAGTTACCCTTCAGTCCAGTCATCCTGGCCTCCTGGCTGACCCATGAACGAGAACCTCCATCTCTCAGCTCCAGGCATTTTCTCTGATTGTTCCCCATGTGGAATGCTCTCCCTCCTCTGCTCTAATTACCGACCTCCCAGGCTTCCTTTAGGCCCCAGCTAAAATCCCACCTTCTACAGGAAGACTTCCCTAACTCCTCTTAATTCCAGCATCTTCCCTCTGTGAATTATTTCCTATTGATCCTGCATATAGACTGCTTTGGATATGTTTGCTTTCATGTTGTCTCCCCCGTTAGATTGTAAACTCCTTTCTTTTGCCTCTTTTTTGTATCCCTAGTGCCCAGTACAGTACCTGGAATATACTGGGTGTGTAATAAATGTTTATTAATTGGCAGGTACTTAGGAAGTGCTGCGTTGGATGGAAGTGGAGAGTTACTGAGGCTGTTATACAAGGCAGGCACCAAAGGTCCCTTGGCCTCCAAACAAAGATGATGAATTGAGCTGTTAAGGAAGAGGTTCTCACCCAGTCCAGAGAATGAAGTCCGGTCTGGGCAAGATTGCCTTCATGGCATATATGGAAGAGTTGATGAGAATCCAGGGAGCGTCACAAAGATAATCTCCCCACACACCCGCGCTGGGCACTGGCTGCCAGCCAGCCGATGGGCACACATGGAGTGGATCGCCTGAGGCGTTATACTCGGGCTCAAGGTGCAGGTCTGAGATGTGCCAGAACTGACCTGTGGGAGAGAAAATCAGTCTCTTATGGCCAGTCTTCCTCCTCCTGAGTACAAATCTGTGAATGAATAAATACTTATGTAGGAATGGGTCTCTGTCTGTGCACACATACATGCTGGGATTGATACAGCCCTCACACACAGTTATCACTTGATGTAAATTCACAGTACACAAATTTGACTTCATGCAAAGAATGCTACATTCCAATAAAACACCTATGTTAACTTTACTATACAGTACTGTGGTCTCTCTCTGTTCTTGCCCCTCCACTAAGCACTCCCCAGCCACCCCTTCCCCAACCCCCCAAAAACCCTTTCCAAGTAAAAGCAGAAGAATGCTGCTGCAGAAAGGGAGCTTGCCTTGAGACCTCCCGAGAGAGAGACCTTTGCTTCCATCTGCCTCTCTCTCAGCCCTCCCTTGGGGCCCCCTCCCCTGCCAAATCTCCTTGAACCATGTACCAACCCTTTGTCTCCATAAACATGGCCTTCTTCCTGCCTCCCTCCCTTTCTTCCCTCTGTTTGGGAGCAAATTCTCATTACGTAAACATCATTTTACTAGAGATCTCCTGACCTGTCCATTTACATAAAGGGAACATTGTCTGTATTATTAGATAGCTATATGAGGGTTTGACTACTGAAAACTGATGGTTAAATTTTCAGTGTGAGTAGTTACACCTTGGAAATCAGCAAACATACAAATCAGGCATTTATGCATTGTTTTCTTGGTTGTCTTGGTTTTCATTCTTAAGAAAACAATGGAGAAAAATGTTGGTAACACCAATTACATTTAAAAGTCTGTCGTGGTTTTTTTTGGGGGGAGAGCCAGTCATTAAAATACTTACCAGCACTTTACAACTATCTTATTTAATGTCACAACAATCTTGTGAGGTAGGTGCTATTATTATCTTCATTTTACAATTGAGGAAACTGAGGCAGATAGAGGTTAAATTACTAGTTCAGGACCATATAGCTCATACATATCTGAGGATGAATTTGAACTCAGCCTACCAGACTCCTGGTTCAGCACTCTATCTATTGTGCTACCTAGCTGCCTCTAAAAAATAAACACATGGGTGGGGACTCATGAGCTATGATTTTGAATGAATATGGACTCATAAAGTACTTTGAAATTGGTATAGTTATTCTAGGACTCCTCATATGTCAGTGTGAAAGATATGTCTCACATGCTACATAAACACTATATCCATTTTTTTTACGTAGCTCCTGTAACTCTTGAATCAATGAGAACATATTTGTTGTGTTTACTTTGTAAACTGTACTAAGTGCTGGACTTCAAATACAAAAGAGAAATAGCCTTTGGTGTTTGGAGTTAGGAAGACCTGAGTTCAAACACTAGCTGTGCAACTCTTTGCAAGTCAGTTTCCTCATCTACAAAATGAACTGGAGAAAGAACCGGCAAACTACTCCAGTATCTGCCAAGAAAACCCCAATGGAGGTCGGACACAATGGAAAAATAACTGAACACCAACAAAAATAGCCCTTGGGAATTTGGATGGATGAAGTGAGAGTTTCTTTGAGGGGGGATGAGAAGAAACATGAACATATTTGTAGGCAATAGGAAAATAGCAGTCTTCATGGGAGATTGAAGATAAGTGAGAGATGATGATGATGAAGATGATGATGATGATGAAGATGATGATGATGATGAAGATGAAGATGATGATGATGATGAAGATGATGATGATGATGATGAAGATGATGAGTCAGCCTACTAAGATGCCAGGCACTATGCTAAATGCTGTACAAATATAATCTCATTTTACCCTCACAACAACCCTAAAAAATAAGAGAGAGGGGATGACAGAAGGGCCAGTGTGCTGGAGGACACAGGATAGAATGAGATCATTTGTGTAACTACACCTTCTCTCATCCTCTGCAGATGACTCCCAAGTCTATATATACCAAGGGGCTGCCTCTCTCTCTCTGAGTCACAGTCGCAGTGGGCTACTCCCACTGACACCTAAGCTGGATGCTCTACCCCATCTCTTATTTTTGGAAATCTCTCAGAAACAACTAAAGAGGATTTGCACAACTCAGCTACGGTGTCCTTGGCTACATCAGCAGTTCTCTTTTGTTTACGTGTGTTATCTTTATCAATATTTGTCATATGAGAAATTAAAACAAATATTTAAATATTTATTTACATTTTATTTGAATAATCCAAAATATTTAATTCATTAAAATAACAGCAAGCCCATTAATATTAACATTATACATGAATGTAAATAACATTTTTATAAAAAATAACTATTTCACCAAAAAAAATGAGAAGAGTAGCAATGATTCCTGACCTCCCCAACTTCCTTTAAATCCCAAATAAAATTCCATCTTCTACAGGAAGCTTTCCCCAATTCCTCCAAATTCCAGGGCTTTCCCTCTTTTAACTATTTTCTATTTGTCCTGTACATAACTTGCTTTGCATATATTTATTTGCATATTGTTTTCCTCATTAGATTGTAAATCCCTCTAGGGAGGGCTATGCAAAGTTAATAAGTGAGCTCACTTGTATGTCATGGAATCACCAGCCAGAGGAGTTTCCCACCCCTATGAATACTAGAACTGGAACTTTCTTTTTTATCCTTCCTTCCTTCCTTCCTTCCTTCCTTCCTTCCTTCCTTCCTTCCTTTCCCTCTTTCTTTCTTTCTTTCCCTCTTTCTTTCCTTCCTCCCTTTCCCCCTCCCTCCCTCCCTTCCTTCCTTATTTCTTGCCTAACTCCAAACAACTCAGTGATGATTTAGGCTGGAGAAATACTGGAAAGAGAAGGTAAGGGTCCATGAATCGACCCAGAACAGAAAAAACAGAGTTATTTGAGTGATCCAAGAAAGCAGCACTTGAAGAGATCCTCTTGTAGGGAAGATTGCAGGATCCAGGCAAAAAATAGCAGAAAGTTTAAATAAGCCAGAAGTTTTTTATGTCCTAGAGCCAGAGAAAAAAATGAACACAATCAGGAGAGATTCCAGCATTAACTAACTACCTGCAGTCCAACTGCTCCAGAGCTGGTACCTGAAGAGGAGGTAACTAGCACGGTCTGCTGGAGGAAAGACAAATAGTGGGGGACAGCATACTGAGCCAAGGATGGCGACTTCAGTGAAAAGCACCATGATGTCTTCCAGAGAATGAAAAGTAACAACAGGGGAGTGTCAACGAGAGTATTTAGTAAAAGAAAAACGAGGCACAGTGCTCTGCCTGTCTGCGGATGTCCCACCCAGGATAGTCACAGTAGCTAGTTTCCTAGGGCATAGAGGAGATCCCCTCCCACCTCAAGACAGCAAAAGGTCTCAACTCTCTATGGGTTCAGATATGAATGCTTTTTGAGTCCCTTACTGTGCAAACTATGATTTGAAGCCTTGTGAGCCTAAGTACTTCTAAGAGAAGCTGACTAAATGGTCTTCAAACAGTTCACTAGATAATTGTTTTGTTCAGAGCCTGTCTTGGAGCTGTGAATCAATACAATTATTTAGAAAGCATTTTGGATTGTTCAAATAAAATGACTAAAATCTCCATATCCTTTGATCCAGAGAGCCGATGACTAAGTTTATACTCCAAGGAAGCCATTGATAAAAAGCTCCTATCTACAGCAATATTAATAGCAACATGTTTTATGATGCAAAGATTTGGAAACAAAGTGTATGCCCTTCAGATGGGGAATAACTAAACAAACTGGGCTACATGAATGTAATGGATGTTACTGTGCTGTAAGAAACGATGTGTGTGATGAATACAGAGAAGCCTAGAAAGGTCTACATGAACTGATGCAGAGTGAAGTCAGCAGAACCAAGAAAACAATGTGCACAATGACTACAACCACAAAAATTAAAAAAACCACACACAAATCAAAAGTGAATATTGTGAAATTATAAAGAACAAGCATGGTTAAAAAGAAGGGAAAGGAGAAATCACTTCCACCCACCCAAAATGCAGAGGTGAGAGGTTCACTAGTAAAAATAAACACTCATTTTGGGGAACTTAGAAATGAGTTGACTTTTCTGAGTCACCATGTGAATTTGCACCTACTTCAAAATCATACCTCAAGTGACCATGTACGTCCCCCTGTCTCCACTGGAAAGAGGTGTTCTAGGCTGACTGGGATCCCCGGTAGAAAGAACTTTGAGATATGAAACTTGAACCTAGTTTGGGCTCCAACACCAAAAATCTGGAGAACTTTGGGTGAATCATGGCCCTCCTCTGGGGTTCAGCAGTTAGTCAACAAACAATGTGTTTACTAGGCACCAGGCACCATACTAAGTAAGAACTAGGAACATACAAAAAAGGAAAAAACTACCTTCAAGGAGTTCATTTTCTAATGGAGGAGGAAAATGCAAACAACTAAGTAATATAAATATAATTACACATGCATGTATGTATATGTTATATGTGCATGTGTGTATATAATCTATACAACAAAAAATCTTTCTATATATTCATATACATATACGCATATATATCAGACCAGAACAACTTACTGCCTGTGTAGTGCAGCACTGCCCAAGGGTATTAGACCTCTTAATCACTTCTTCTTAAAGGTCCAGGGAGCCCTATTAGCTTTGTCTGAGAAAAATCTTGGGGCCTGAGGATGACTTGATCTATTTACATTCTCCATGAAATCCTCTGGTAGAACTCTTGTGCAGGCCTGTATTATATACATATTATATATACACATACATATACATGTATATGTGTGTACATATATGTAGATATATGTAATAACTTTCCACCTATATACATTACTTGTATATAAGTAAATCAATAGATCCATCTAGATCTCCAGATCTACCTATCCAGGGGGCAGCTAGGTGGCACAGTGGATTGTTAGGAAGACTCATCTTCCTGAGTTCAAATCTGACCTCAGACACTAGCTGGGGTGACCCTAAGAAAGTTACTTCACCCTGTTTGCCTCAGTATCCTCATATGTCAAATGAGTGGAAGAAGTAAATGGTAAACCATTCTAGTATCTTTGCCAAGAGAACCCCAAATGGGGTCATGGAGAACTGGAACTGACTGAATATCATAGCTGACATAGTGCTTACTACTATAACATTTACTCTATATCTATATAGATTTATCCATTTATCTATCTATCTAGACAGTAAATGAAAGGATAGAAGGTAAGTTCCAGGAAAGCCACAAGCAGTAGGGGGAAGGAGAAAGAGAGAGAGGTCTAGGAAAGGTCTTCGCTCTAATGTGGGATTTGATCTGAATCTTAAAGAAAGCCAGAAGGTAGAAATGAGGAGGGAAAGCAGTCCAGGTGCAGGACAACCAGAGGAGAGGCAGAGTTGGAGTGCTGTGTGCAAAGACCAGAAAGAAGGTCAGTGTAGTTGGGACCATAGAGTGTGGAGGGAAGTGAAATGTAAGAAGCCTGGGAAGACAGGAAGGAAAGTCCTTCCAAACTTCTTCACATGACCTTACCCATACTGCAAAGGTGCCATAGAAACACAAGGGGGCAGTGTATCTCTAAGGAAAGCAAGGATTTGGAGAACTGTCTGAACCAAAGAGAATACATTTTCCTAGAGACTGACTGTTTGGTGATGTGTAAGACCTGAATGAGTGAGAAGACAGCAATGATCTAGTTTTTCCATGGGTAGCTTTAGCAGCTAGGTGGGGCAGTGCATACAGCACAGGGCCTAGAGTCAGGAAGACCTGAGTTCAAATCCAGCCTCAGACACTTGTGACAGTGGGCAAGTCACTTTACCCTGTTTGTCTCAGTTTCCTTATCTGTAAAATGAGCTAGAGAAGAAAATGGCAATCCAATCCAATTCTTTGCCAAGAAGACCCCAAACGGGGCTAGGCTTGACTGACAAAAGAGCTGAATGATTGAGAGGAGAGCAATGATCCAGTGTTTTCTTTGGTAGCTTTCATTCTGCTCTACTGAGACTGGGCAGAGGGCTTTTCCTGACCTCATTATCTTCTCTGATCAGCATCCTTACCCCTCACACCTCCTGAAGGCAGATGAAAGGGCTTATTAGTTAGCTGTAAAATCTATTCTGGTTCCTTTTCTTCACTCTCAAGTTCTGTTTTCATACAAATCAACTCTTGGTCATATGAAGAGATCAATAATGACGGATTCTGCTCTAGTTTTGGTCACTAGCCACAAGGGAAATACCATCATCTGGAGGCAGAGAGGTGGCTCAATGGATAGAGTGAGGGGCCTGCAGTCAGGAAGACCAGAGTTCTAATCTGGACTTCATTATTTACCATCTTACTTTAATTTTCTAGTTTCTCTAGGGCCTTACTTTAATACCTTACTACCTGTGTGACCCTGAGCAGGTCACTCCACCTCTGTTTGTCTTAATTCACTGGAGAAGGAAACGGCAAACCACTCCACTATCTTTGCCAAGAAAACCCCAAGGACAGCCTTGGGACAGCTATCCCATGCCATCCCAGCTATCCCATGCCATCCCAGCTATCCCATGGACAGCTAGGATTTGTGGATCACAAAGAGTTGGCTATGACTGAACCACATCACAAAGGGAGAAAATAATAGCCCCTACTTCCCAGGGTTGTCAAGATCAAATGAAATCATATTTGTAAAGCACTTTGCAAACCTTAAAGCGTTACGTAAATCTCACTAGCTCTTATCATAATATCATATTTATTTGATGTGTTGGTTAGTTTAGCTGAACTGTTTTTTCCTCTTGATTTTTTCTTTCCTCTTGATATTAGTCTTTGTTATAAAGGATGGTTCTTTGGCAGGGAGAGGTACATACTGGAAAATATAGGGGATATAAAAACAAAAGATATCAAATAAAAATAAAATAAGAGGATTAGACTAAATCATGGGTTCTTAATCTGAGGTCTGTCAACTTACTGACTTTTTTAAGAAAATATTTTAATAACAATATTTCAATAAAATTAATTTCCTCTGAAATACTAGGCATTTTATTTTATATATTAAAATACATGATTCTGAGAAGGGATCCAGAGGCTTCAGAATGTCACCAAAGGAATTCATGACACAAAACAGGTTAAGATCCCCTGGACTAGATGGTCTCTAAGGTCACTTCTAGTTCTAACACTTTCTGACAGCAATAATTCAACTTTCTGGTCTTAGGACCCCTATACACTCTAAAAATTTATTATAATTCACATCTTGTTCATGTGGATTTTATCTATTGATATTTATTGTATTAGAAATTTAAATGGATAAATTGCAAAATATTTATTAATTCATTTAAAAATAAAAATAAACCCATTCTGTGTTAATATAAAGAACATACATTTAATGTAAAATAATCATATTTTCTGAGACAAAAAAAATTTAGTGGGAAGAGTGACATCATTTTACATATTTTTGCACATCTCTTTAATGTCTGGCTTAATGGAAGACAGCTGGATTCTCCTATTTGTTTCTGTAATCAATCTGTTGTAATATGGTGTTTTGGTTGAAGCATATGAATATCTCTCCTCACACAAATATGTAGTTGGGAAAGGGAGATGCATTTTAATAGGCAAATAACATCTTAGAATTATTATGAAAATAGTTTTATCCTTGTAGGCCTTCTGAAAGGGTCTCAGAGACCCCTGAGGGTGAGTGGGTGAATCTGTGGATCATCCTCTGAGAACTGTTGACCTGTGAATTGACCTATGAATCAGGTTCAGAGTCACAAAGCTCCACAAACAACCTTTCTTATTACCTTCTGCATCTGAGCAGAACACTTTCCCTGCCTACATCCTGGCTTTTTGAACTTGGTGGCAGTTTAACTCAACCTCCCATTCCCTTTCTGTTCTCAGTAACAAAGATCTGGGTTATTATGCTCTTTGTTTTTCACTCACACAGCTGGCTCTTCAGTCTCCAGATTAACAGACATCACAACCAATCAATCTTTCTTTTCTTTCCAGGCTCTTGATCCATCAGTTCTAAATATTTCCTCAATACTTAAAAAGATCCATAATTTCTTTTTCCACATAGGTTTTCCCTTCACTGATATAAACCATAATCCCTTCTTACACCAGCACACGGTTTCCTGAGTTGACATGATCAAAACCCCCCAAACATTCATTACCTGTTGGCTAGGTGATGACTTCTCTGAAGTCAGCCCAACTGTTTTTAAGACAACTAGAAGCCTTCCCAGCATGAGTAGGTCTGCCAGGACTCATCTTTCACTACAACAGCTTTGGAGAACCCAGGATCACCTCCATGCCACAACGAGGCATCAGAGGAGGATTTTTGAGGAGACACAATTTCCAAACACAATATTCCTTTTTCCAGCTTTTCAACCTTGGGAATTCTGCCTCTTTCTAAATTTAACATCAACCCCAGTATCCTTAAATACTCCTTTTTTGGGAAGCAGCCTGGAAAGACTGACACCCTGTGAGAGAGAGAGAGGCAATGAATTGTACAAGTGAGAGAATCACCCTCCATCTACTGTATTACCTGAAACAGCCCCGGTGACTCTCCAGTGTATCAGGAAAAGTAGAAGCTCCAGGCATCTCATGCTTTCCAGTTCTCTGAAAGTCACTATTCTAGGATCTTTTCCAGTCTCAGGTCTTAGTTTGCTCTGGAAGTGTTGAAACTAGTCAGCCAGTCCTGGATGGTTGTCTGAGAAGAACTTTCTGCTCGTCTTAGGTACTCTGAATAATTAAACCACTTCTTCTAACCTGTAGGGTGTGTACTGGGCAGGGCAGAATGGGTAGGCAGAGAGGAGGAGAATTCAAAGGCAAAAGTACTTTGTACTTTTTACCGCATTAGGGCCTGTTCTTCAGGTACTCCAAATGTACTTGGACTCCTGAAAAATGCAAACCAAAAACCACCCTCAGAAGTGTCTTGGTTATGTGAAGTATAATGATGACCAAGATTACTTCCCCTCAATCTTGGATATAAGTAACAGTGATAATAAACAACAGCACCCACCTCTTAGAGTTGTTGGGACAATAACATGAACACAACATTCATTTTTTAAAAATAAGATTTTGATTGTCAAATTTTTTTCTCTCTCCCCTCTTCTTCCTATGCCCCCTCTCCAAGGCAGCAAGCAATCTGATACAGGTTATACATTTGTAATCATATAAACATTTCCATATTAGTTATGCATGCTGTGAAAGAACAGAAGGGAAAAGCCAAAAAACAAAACAAAACAAAAATGAAAATAATCTGCTTCCATCTGCATTCAGACTCCATAGTTCTTCCTCTGAAGATGGATAGTATTTTCCAGCATGAGTCTTTTGGAATAGTCTTGAATCACTGTATTGCTGAGAGAGGAGCTACGACAATCACAGTTGATCATCACAAACTGTTACTCCCTTTCCGCAGCATCAGTTCATGGAAGTCTTTCCAAGTTTTTCTGAAGTCCTCCTGCTCATGATTTCTTATACCATGATAGGATTCCATTATATTCATATACCATGACTTGTTCAGTCATTCCCCAATGGATGGGCATCCCCTCAGCTTCCAATTCTTTGCCACCACAAAAAGAACTGCTAATACTTTTGCACACATAGGTCCTTTTCCCTTTTTTATGATCTCTTTGGGATACAGACCTAGTAGTAGTGACATTGCTGGGTTAAAGAAGATGCCCAGTTTGGTTGCCCTTTGGGTACAGTTCCAAACTGCAGTTCTTAATTTCATCAACAATGTATTAGTGTTCCAATTTTCCCACATCTCCATTTTATCATTTTATTTATCATCCTATCATTTTCATTTATCATTTTCCTTTTCTGCAGTGAAGTTGTACAATACAACACAGGAAAGCAATACCAGAAACACCTCGGATTCGTTATGCATTTGATTTTGAATTTTTGGTCACTGTGTATTCAGAAACTTTTTACTGTTGCCAAATTTTTAGAGACCTCCATATTCAGTCATGCAACCCCATATGGGGTCTCAACCCACAGTTTAAGAAGTGCTGTGCTAAAAGACAGCAAAATTGTTTAAAACTATTCAAAATTCAACGGGTTATATTTTCCTCTAACCTCAACGCCTAAAGGGAAAGACTTTAGTCTCACTCTTTATAATTGCCCTGAAATGTGACTGAGAAATCAAAACCTAAATAGTCTAAGATACTACGGAAGACAAGCTTCTTAAATTCCTTAATCTTGGAGAAATATAAAAAGCATGGCATCCAGTGAGCACTATATAAACGAGTTGTTGTTACTTCTTAACTTAACTGTAAATACTCCATACTGGATAACTCTATATTGCCCTTTAGAAGGCACTGAATGTGATTAGTAAAATATCAAAAGAGGTGAGATGAATGAGTTTCCCTGTAACATAATTTTAAAATCCATTCTATTGACCTGTTATAAGAAATCTGAGAAAAAAAATCTGTTGGACCAAGTTATTTCCTCTTTTTATCTCAATGATGTTAAATTACAAATGTATGAGTTATATGTGGCAGGTGAAAAAAATGAGGAAACAAAGGTCCGAGTTTCTAAGCATATCAATTTATTAAGCAATGCGTGCCAATTGCATTACAAACTGGGCATAGGCCTCCTCATTGGACCCCAAATACAGGGGAAGACAGATTTTTATGCATTAAAAGATAACAATTAGGAAGATACAAAATTAGGTATCTGATTTCTAATTGGAAAAAAAAAATTAGAGGCTTTCCAAGAAAAAGAAATATCTTACTCCCTCCAAGTATCAACAAACAATTAAAGGAACATGGAAACAACTGACTGATCCATACAGGGCCAGTTTTCAGATAAAACATAAGGTTTGCTTGAGATGTATAATTGGTTTGTTAAAAATTCATTTAGTATTTTATTTTTGCCTAGTTACATTAAAAACAATTTTTAAAATTGTTTTTAAAACTTTGAGTTCCACATTCTCTCCCTTTCTCCCTCTGCACCCCTCCTTATTGAGAAGGCAAGCAATTTGATGTAGGTTTTACATGTGTCATCATGTAAAACGTATTAGTCAAGTTGTGAAAGAAAACAGAGACCTA
Source organism: Notamacropus eugenii (assembly GCF_028372415.1). Lineage (NCBI taxonomy): Eukaryota > Metazoa > Chordata > Mammalia > Diprotodontia > Macropodidae > Notamacropus > Notamacropus eugenii. Next base: position 69,029,435 of record NC_092876.1, on the reverse strand, counting down.
AAAAACCACAAATAAACCCTGAAGCCCTCTGTGTTCAGTCACCATCAGTTCTTTCTTTACGGATGGACAGCACTTTTCATAAGTCCTTCAGAGCTGTCTTCGATCATTATATCGCTGAGAATAGCTAAGTCATTCACAGATGATGAGATGTATAATTGTGACAAAACTTATTGCATCAATTTTTGAAACTGACTGAGTTTCTGAGCAGCATAACCTAGGCCTTTAGTTAAAGGTTTCTAAACAGCAGGTAGTCCAGATTCCCAGCCACACTGCTAGGGTCAAACAAAGCAATAAAGTTTTCTCACAACTTCCATAACGGAATAATGTTTTCTCACAAGACAAAAGTTGGACTAGACCCATAATCAAATAGAAAAGGAACTGAACTAGCTTCAGAACTGAGTCACAAGACAGAGTCAGAGCAGTTCACTCAATTCCCAGAATTCCTTCATATATAATGTGACAAAATGCTTGAAAAGTTAAGTATTAAATAGGGTATATTTTGTTATAAATTAGAAGATAGTAATAATGATAAGTGACTCACTGTTGGGAGAAAAGAGCAGCAAAATCCTTTTAAAAGATCTTTGTCTGTTGTGTTCCTTAAGACTTCCTACTCCAACTAGGTCATAAGATCTTATGAACCCTATCAACTGCATGTTGTGAAACTCTATCGTTGCAGTTTAAACTCCCAGCCAAAGTGAAAAAATTTACCCTAAGCTTTAAATAATGAGTTTCATCTGAGATTATTTGGAAAATCACGAAAATTGTATATGTTACTAAATAGGCTGTAATTTAAATATTCTTATGATTCGCAACTTACAGTACCCACAGTTTTGGGGGGGGCGGGGTGTGTTTCAGTAGACTATGAAGAATTCATTATATTTGTGAACTTATCCAACTTTTAACCAACTTGCCATTCCAGTAATTTCTTGTAGTGATCCCCTCCCGCTTACACCCCATTTTAACATCTACATGCTTGTATTGGCAAGCTGTGCTCTAAAACTCACCTAAAGTAGCTAGATGTACCTACCCTCCCTTTATGCCATCTCCACGGCAGACCAACAGGGGAGTTCTATTATCTCAAGGGGGATTTCTGTATCTAAACATTAAAACCTATTGCTGACTGTGATAGACATGTCCCCTCCAACAACTAGACTGCTTACATGAAACTATCTCTTAATAGATACTGTAGGATTTTTAACCATCACTGTTGATGGTGATTAGCACATTAACACAATGATCCTATCATCTGCTTCATGAAGTTTTGCTATTTAAGGTAAATCTTTTGGGACTTGAATTTGATCTAGTTCTGAGTTTTTTATATCAGGTATACTTGTAAGCACAAAGTCAATAACCCATTATTCAAGAGACTGCCATGTGCTGTGAGCTGAGAACTTTTGAGGGTGGATGTTTGCTCTGGGGAGACCACCTGGTGAAGGTGAAGGTAAGATCATCTTGACTTGGTTTCCCATCAAGCTACTTACTTTTTCAAAGGGAAATTTTCCCACCTAGATAATTTGAACCTGGCTTTGATACTCTGTGAATAATGTGGAATTTGAATTGGCTGTTTTGTCTGGAATAAAAACAGAGCTAAGGGTTCCCTTGTTGTGGCTTCTCTGTATCATCACAACCAAGTCTCTCCTTTCCTTTCATAGCAAATTTCTATAATAAGGGCTTGAAAAATGGGAAGTGTGTGTGCCAATTAAAGCACTTCAGCTTATAAAATGGATTTAGAACACACAATTACTAATACTGAACCATTTGAGTTACCTTAATAGAATATAAATATGAAATATCTTCCTTGATTTTCCTCTAGCTTGTAGTTTTGTTTGTGTATGTAATACAGGAATAACTGGTTGTTGCCCTTTGTTCTCAAAGAAGAGCAAAATAACATCACTACGTTGGAGTCGAAGTACAATATATCTGACTGTGGCTGATCAGACCAATACAAGCTACTACAGGTCAGACACAAATAACCCATATGAACATTTGGAGTGGATTGTAGTTTTATTCATATATATAATGTAGGAATATACTCCTATATATTCTCATAAGGGATGAATTAGGAAATGTGACAATTTTCAAAATTGCATTTATTTTACATGAAAAACTGCATTGATAATTGTGAAGGTGAAATTATTTTCCTATTTGAAAAATCAATCTGATAAATTTAAGAGAAAGACTCACTTTAGAAAGAAAAACTCATTTTCCAATTCAGGACCTCATGATATAACAACTGAAATTCTCTGATGTTTCAGGTGAGTTATTTTGATACTCTTCTTATAGCTCTATTAATAAAGTCAGAATCATAAAGCCTGAGCCAGAAGGTTGTATTGATGGTGTCCTCAGGCCCCAGCCCTAAGATCATTATCTGGAAGCCTTTCAATTTCTCAGTAGGCCCCTGTCCTGTGAGAAAATTTTCTCGTTGAAGAACACATTCTCTTACCAGAACAGAGAGGAGCCTTGCTCAAGGATTTTTGTCTCTAATTGGCCCAAGAACTCTCTTGGAACCAGACCCTTAAGGTCCATGCCTTTGAAAACTCCCTCAATGTCTGGTATTCCCTATACTTTCCCATCCATAGCTCCCAAAGACACTTGGACCCCTAGATTACCTAATTAACATTCCTGACATTCCTTTCCCACACCCCTTTTCTGTATAAGCCCTGGCACCATCCTAATTCTCTTACACGTTCCTTTGCCTGCTTTTGCCACAGTATTACAATAAACTTTTTGCCATTTGACTAAGAGAAGACTTGAGTGTGTGAATTCATTCCAGGCAACTCTGCCTGGACATTCTTGGGGTCCCAGCACCCCCAAAACCTTGTCAGTATTAAATTGTATTGAGTTGGTATCAAGTCTTCCTACAGGCTCTTAGAACCTGAGAAGCAGATCTGGAAGGAAGAGTCCCTTCAGACTCCCATGAGCACGTGGCTTATTCTAGAAATGTCTGTTACCTCCTACATCTGAGAATTCCAAAAGTAGGCTGAAAGAATTCCACAAAGGGGGGGTGGGGCTGCAATACGAATTGGACCTTTTTCATCTACATCAAGAATTTCTAGTGAACTGCCTGAACCTGACAAAGGACTTTGCCAACACTCTCATTTCTCTCTTTTCCTTATGTGCTGATGCCTCTGTACCAGGCGGGATTGCCCCCTAAAAGACTTTGTCAATGTGCTAATGATAAAGGTAGTTATAAGATTTAGCCTGATGGTTCTGAGGCCATCATGATGGTTTTCCTCTTGAGGGAAAATCAGACATTTCCCTCCCTACAGCTGCTCCACCATTAGCATGTAAATGTAGGGACTGTCTTTTTGTCTGAATTTGGATTTACAGCCCTTAGCAGTGTTCAACATAGAGCTTACCACACAGCAAGTGCTTCATCTATCTTTCTAAATATTTGTCCTATGTGATTAGTCTTGTTATTTAGTTTCAGAATGCTAACAACCAATAGAAGTTGCAGAAAGACATACTGAGGCTCAATATAAGTGAAAGTTACCTCATAAAGCAGTAAGCTCTCCCACAGGAGTTCTTCAAGCAGGGTCTGGAGAACTGACCACTTGTTTCCATTGCTGAAGAGGATTCCTGGTCAGTTATGGGTTGGACTAGATCTAAGATCTTTTCTAACTCCTGAGATTCTGTGAACTTTCCTTATTAATTAATGTAACGAAACTGCATTTAAAGCCTTAACAATTTGGCTCTAGTCTGCCATTCCAGATTTACTACACATTGTTCCCCTTCACATGTACCTTCCAGTCAGAATATACTGACAGCACTTCCCATCTTTGCCCAGACTCTCCCTATTCCTGGACCATACCTCCGTCTCCCTCAAAGCTTGACCCTAGAGCTATTTCCTACAGAAAGACCTTCTTGATCTCCACCCCCACCCAATTCAAGTCATCTTGAATTTGTTCTGTATGTTGTTCTACTTAAACATTGTTGGCCCTCAATGGAACATAAGCTCCTTCTGGGCAGGTTTAGTTTTTCACTCCATGCCTTTTAAGTGGCTGTACCGCATGCCTGGAATCCTCTCCTTTCAAGTCCTACCTGCTTACAAGAAAGCTTTTCCAGTGCCCCTTGTTGCCAAGGGCCTTCCCTGTGAAAGTTTGATTTTTTTTATTATTAAAGGGGCCATCCCTTGACTCACGTTTTAAAGAGGCCTATTCCCTAAACGGGCATTACCTCCCTTTCAGTGAGTACCTGAAAAGGCCAGCCTAAGGAGACCAAGGTCTCCCACTGCCTCCTGGGCCATCTCCAGCCACCCCGATGAATATCTGGTCATGGAGCCAGGTGGCCCAGGAGGAGAAAGTGAGGCCGGTGACCTCGCATGGCCCTCGCTCCCTGACATCAAAGTCAGGGGCAAGTCCCGTCATCAAGGGAGACGGGAGGACGGACACAAGTCTGACGGGACAAACACCCACACCTCCCACCTACCCTCTGCACGCAGCTGTCCACCCCTCGTCTCCCCGTGAGATGGCGAGCTCCCTGAGGGCAAGGACCTTCCTTCCCTGCCGCGTCCTTGGGTCTCCGCTGCCTAGCACCGTGCCAGGCACACACAAGTCGGTTAATGAGTGCTTATCGGTTACTTGGCTGCAGCACCTGGCCGGTAACGGCCGGGATTAAGTGCGCTTGGGTGGACACTGGCTGCTCCGCCCGCCCTCCGAGCGGTGATAACAGCGCCTGCGGAGGGGCAAGGCGGCAGGGCGCCCTCGGACCCCGGCCCCATCGCGGGGAGGCCCGGGCCGGGGAGCTCGCGGTGTGGCCGGGGAGCTCGCGGTGTGGCCCGGGGAGCTCGCGGTGTGGCCGGGGGAGCTCGCGGTGTGGCCGGGGGGTGCTCGCGGTGTGGCCGGGGGGGTGCTCGCGGTGTGGCCGGGGGAGCTCGCGGTGTGGCCGGGGGAGCTCGCGGTGTGGCCGGGGGAGCTCGCGGTGTGGCCGGGGGGGAGCTCGCGGTGTGGCCGGGGGAGCTCGCGGTGTGGCCGGGGGGGAGCTCGCGGTGTGGCCGGGGGAGCTCGCGGTGTGGCCGGGGGTGCTCGCGGTGTGGCCGGGGGGGTGCTCGCGGTGTGGCCGGGGGTGCTCGCGGTGTGGCCGGGGGAGCTCGCGGTGTGGCCGGGGGTGCTCACGCCCCCTCGCCAGGACTCACTTTCTTCCACTGTAAAAGAGAGTGCGAGGAGGCAGGGTCGGACTCGGTGACCTCGAAGCCCGTTTCCGGTGGCGGATGAGGAGAACAAGCTGCGCCTGGGTCCAGAGAGCGCCGACCGGACGTTAAGCCGGACCAAACCGTCCGCGCTTGCGCCCTTCTCAATCAGCCACGAGACTTCGCGACCCTAGAGGTGAGAAAGTTACTAGAGGGGGAGATGACGTCACCTCCGAGGGGCGGGACCACACAGAGGTAAGATCCTACTTTTTCATTGGTCGCTTTCCGGGGATGTTTCTCTAGCCTGCGTTTCTAGCTCGAACGGGTTCCTGGCCGTACCAAAGATGGACGCAGAGACTTCACGTTTCTCTCGCGCGTCCGAAGCGTGCGCACGCCTCTCTAGCATTGCCCAAGCCCATTGGGTAAACCTGGAGTATCGTCGGCGTTGATTGGCTGAAAGGGGCGGAAGGGAAAGCAGCCAGCGAGTTGATTGGCGCAGCCGTTCGCGGGAGAGTGTTTGTGGCGCCAAATAGAGTCAGGTTTCTCCTAGGTGGGGACACTGCGGGATTCCCCGGTTCGGAGTGGACTTTGTGGACCCCGGCCCCGCTACGGCCCTCGGGGCGCTGCGGTCAACATGTGGAATAGTAATGGAGGAGCTGGGCGAGGGGCTTTTAGGGGACGGGGCGCAGGAGGGGAAAAGGGAAATGTGCAAAGTGGTGGAGAGAGAGGCTCGGCCAGGTCCGGAGGATGGGGGTGCTGAGGTGGGGGCAGCGGCGGAGAGCGGTGTGGCAGCAATGTGGGGCGGGGGCAGCTGGGGAGAGGGGTCCTGGAGGGGTCTGGAGATGGGGTGCTAAGCGGGGGACCGGGCGGGGCTCGCCACGCATCTGGGGATAGGTGTCGGGGGGGGGGCGGGACCCCAGAAGGGAGGGGGGAGAGAGACCCGGCCCTGAGCTGGGGCTGGGAATCTTGGGGGGGGTGGACTCAGGAAGGGAGGGGGAGAGAGACCCGGCCCTGAGCTGGGGCTGGGGATCTTGGGGGGGTGGACTCAGGAAGGGAGGGGGGAGAGACCCGGCCCTGAGCTGGGGCTGGGGATCTTGGGGGGGGGGTGGACTCAGGAAGGGAGTGGGGAGAGACCCGGCCCTGAGCTGGGGGTGGGTGGACTCAGGAAGGGAGGGGGAGAGAGACCCGGCCCTGAGCTGGGGCTGGGGATCTTGGGGGGGGTGGACTCAGGAAGGGAGGGGGAGAGAGACCCGGCCCTGAGCTGGGGCTGGGGATCTTGGGGGGGTGGACTCAGGAAGGGAGGGGGGAGAGACCCGGCCCTGAGCTGGGGCTGGGGATCTTGGGGGGGTGGACTCAGGAAGGGAGTGGGGAGAGACCTGGCCCTAAGTGGGGGTGGGGGCGGGGTGCTCTTTACGGGGTGGAGGATTCTTGACCCCTCCGACGTCTTTGCCCTCCAGGTGGGTTTGATGGAGGCTATGGGAACACTTCCTACGTAAGTGGAGGCTACACGCAGCCCCCAGGGGGATTTGGCACTCCTACCGCTTCTCAGGCTGAAAAGAAATCAGTAAGTTGAAAATGAACACTTGCTACTGTTTCGTTTACTTCTTCCTAACGTGACTCCTTGCTTAGAAAAGAATACCCATTTGGGGTATTTTAAGTCTAAACAGGATTGACATATCAGATGTCTAGGGGCTGGGCTGGGCCGGGCCAGAAAGGATGTGGAGATAAGCTTAATAAATGTTTATCCAGGCTTTCTTTATTTTGTATTGGTTTCTGTGGTTTCATTTTTTAGCTTATTAATTAGCATCATAGAGAAACAATAAAAACAGAAAAAGGAAAATGAACAGAACATTCAGTTGATCAGCATAGACAGTAGAAATAAAATTGTGATTTTTCTGACTTTAGCAAGTAGGAAAGGGCTTCCTGATTAGGTACTGGAAGTGAGTGTAGTTAATTGGAACCTCCCCTTTATCCTGAGGACCACAGAAGGGAAAGGGGATCCAAGTGGTGGGGTGAGCCCTGGCTCATAGAAATCCTCAACAGTAGCCACAACTCCCATGGAATCACTTCTGAAATCTACCCAAAGGACTGTCTCAAGATGAGGAATACATCCCATCCCTTTCTCTTTTACCTCTACTTCCGAGGGCTCTCCAGCAATATGGTTTCACTTTAAAATTTAACGCAACAGCTAATGAATCTTTTCCCAAGTAATTTGCTCTTCCTCACATTCAAGGCTCCATCTTCCAGCTCCATGCCTTTGAGACTTTTGTGCTTTGGAATGGTTGGATTGTAGATCTTGACTTTTTCTAAAACTAGCTGCTGATTAGATTACACATAGACAGCTGATTCTGATGTATTCCCTATTTCAGTATCCAGTTTATTGTAAAGGTAGTTTGACTTCTTTTGTCATATTGTTTATCAGATCCATTGTCTTTGAGTGTCTACTTGGAAAAAGTATTCATGACTTCTGGTTGAGAGACTTCTGGGTGGTTAACATGCTTTTGGCTTTTTTTGTGTGTTAAACCTGAACTACATTTTCCAGCCTCCTCAGAACCCAGCTTTATATTGAAGATGCCAGTTATCAAAATAGACATAAACTTGGTTTGCCGGTGCTTGTCAGGTTCTTTATATAACTTTCTACTTCTTCGTTCTCTGCAATAAATGTTGCCCCGTGAGCTGCCGTTTCCTTCACAGGGGTCTCTGCTTCAGCTCATCGTGATAAACACAGGAAGGTGACATAATATGTTCATTGAAATGTTTCTTGTTATTGCTCACACAATGAAACCAACTCTGTGGATTCTTTCATTTGCCTTTCCAAGGAGAACCTCCCATTTAGTTCAGCTGCCTTCTGAATCTGTTTTCTCTCATTGACGGAGGAGAACTTCAGCTTTATCTACTCTGTTTCATTTTTGTTTTTACTATTGAGTCTTAGTATCCAACTGGTTCAGTTTTTCTTTGAGATCCCTGTGGTGGTACGAGGGAGACTGACAGGTGCTTTCTCTTTACAGAGAACACGAGCCCAGCACATTGTCCCTTGCACCATATCACAGCTTCTTTCTGCCACCCTGATTGATGAAGTATTTAAGATTGGGGACATTGAGATTTCACAGGTATGGCAACAACATCTTAGTAGAATCACTGGATGATGGTTTGTAATTAAAAATACATAAGTTTCGCCCTGAGACTCAAAAAAGTCATTGTCTACTTCTTCATGTAGGTCACTATTGTGGGAATAATCCGACAAGCAGAGAAGGCACCAACTAACATTGTTTATAAAATAGATGACATGACTGCTGCACCGATGGACGTCAGACAGTGGGTGGACACCGACGTAAGCACTTTGGAATGTGTGGGAAAGATTTTTTGGTTTGAGTGAACTGCCACACGGTCTCAGGCTTGTTGAAAGCAGCATAGTGCCCAGAAGAAAGTTCTGCTGGACTCTGCCCCCAGTCAGACCACATCAGGAATATTGGGGTGCCACATTTTAGAAAGGACATTGGTAAATTAGAAAGTGTCTACAGGAGAGGGCTTAGGATAGTGAAGCTACTGAAGACGACTGTGATGACCATGTCATGTTAGAATCAGTTGAAGGAATGAGCTATGCTTAGCCCAAAGAAAAGAAGGCTTTTGGGAAAGGGAAAGACGAGGATGATAGCCCACTTCAGCTATTTGGAGGGTTTTCTTATGAAAAAAATTTGCTGTCTTTGGCCCTGTGGTCTCTCTTGGGGGAGATAGTGCTATCTCCCTCACTGGAGGTCTTTAAGCAAAGGCTGGATTGTACTCTAGTCACCCAACCTTGCATCATGGAGTAGGTGCAGCATGGACCTTGAAGGAGGGAATAACCCCTTCATTCTGGATGAAAGGAATAGCATGAGCCCACAATAGCTCAGCTATAGGGAGAAGTAGCCCAGGAAGAGGCAGCTGTTCAGTCAGACGGCACCAGTGTATTTGGTCTCTGAGATAGTGTTGCCAAACGGTTTCATTATACCTCCGAGGGTCAGTGAAATGTGATGACTTTGTATGAGAGCCTTAGGGACACTTTTCCTAAAGGTGTGTGGGGATGGAATGTGAAGATGAAGGTCCACTCTACCAAATGCCCAAGCTAAGTCCTTTGTCAGGCCAGCTGTGTGTATACATTCTGCCATCCATAGAAGGAGAGTAGGTAGCCAGCCATTCAGTGTGAGGTGAGGTATGGCACAAGCCTAACACCAACCCCTCTTCCCCTTTTTTTTTTTTGGTTGAGAGGAGGCAGTGATTTCATTGGTGTAGGGAAGTCCTTGGTGAGAAAATACCTCTGGTGGTGCAGGCCTGAGACTGTTCTGTGACTCGTAGACTCCAAGAAGTGCCTGGACCACTTAGAGCTTGTAGCAGGGTCACATGGCTCTGTCACCCAGCATGCACCCAAGTCTTACACCAAGGTGTCCTCTCTGTCCGCTGCTCCACAGTGACTCTTTTCCTTCCACACCTTTCTCAGTGCCAGCACGTCTGCCTTTAGAAATAGACTCACTTCTTTTACATCCACATTCCTTCTTGCTTAGGTTATCGTAACATCCTCCTGACTCTGGTTCTTCTCCCTCCAATCCATCTTACATCATTTTGCCAGTTTAATTGTCCTTATGCACAGATTTTGGTCTTTTTCCTTTGATTCAAAACTTTGTGTGGCTCTGTGTTGCCTACCAAATAAAGTCCAGACTCCTTTGCATGCCCCCGGTGTTGAGAATTCTGCCCCTTCTGAAATGTTATTGGCACTCTGAAGCCTTGGACTATTTTCACATTGTCATTCATTCTTAAAGTCTACTTAAAGTTTAATCTGAGATGGAATGGAGCTGGAGAGAGAGAACTGAGGCCGGAGAAGGGCAGCAGGCTGCCCAGAGTCCTCAGGAAAGCTAAGAGGGTCACAGGGCTGTTCATTCTAACTTCAAGACCTGCTGCTACAGAAAGAATAGAAATAGCCCCTGTTGCCCTGCTGTACCTGATTTTAACTTTCATTTTCCTTACCCAGCTTGGTAATTGAACAGACCAGTGGCCATAGAAAACTCACAATTTGATTTTTCCTCTCCCCCTCTCAGGACACAAGCAGTGAGAATACTGTGGTACCACCAGAAACCTATGTGAAAGTGGCAGGTCATCTCAGGTCTTTCCAGGTAAAGTTGGGCATAAGTAATAATCATCGTTCATTTATGTACCACTTTGCAGTTGATCCAGTGATTTATTTACAGTGACCCTGGGAGGCAGAGAATACAGTTATTATCCCCACTTTACAGGTGATGAAGCTGAGACTTATATAATGATGTGAACTGCCCACCATCACATAACCACTACTGTCAGTGTTGGAAATAAATAAGAGGTTCTAGAACCCCATGTTCTGGCAGATTGTTACTCTTTAGAGTAAAAGAACATTTATGTTTTATACACACTGAACGTGGCCTGTATTGTCTCACAGTCTGTGTCAGAATTGTTGAAACCTATGAGTCTGAGAACAATTCATGAAGTGTTACATTTTCTCTTGTCTCTTTTGTAGAAGAACATTTCTCGTTTTCTATTCCAGGGAGTGCTTAGACAATAACGGCTAGGTCTAGTGGAAAGAACACATGACTGGTCTGCTCACTTCACTTGGCCTGAGTTCATTCAGATCTTCCCAGGTTTTTCTGAAGCCAGTCCCAGCAACACGAGTTATGATAGCAAAAGCAACAGTATCTGGAGTCAGACAAATGTGACCAACGATTGGGGAATGACTTAAACTGTGTTTGCATGTTGTGAAACTTTGTGTAATGGGAAGCAACAAATATGAAGAGTTCAAAGCAACAGAGAAAGTTTTCTAAGGTGATTCACAGTCAGTCTGTGTGTGCACCTCTCTTTATGTGCACACACTGCAACTGTAAATAGACACAGCGTTAAATGCTAACAGCAGCAAAATTCATGTTAAACACAGAGACAGATGCTCATGTTTCTTTAGGGGGCTGGACCTCCAAGGTCATTAGCATAATGACCTCCCAGAATGAAAGCTCTTCCATTCGGAACACAAACTTGTCCTTCACTTCTTAGTCACCGCCTGGACACTTAGAGGTAGAGTGAGCTGTCCAAGGTCACACAACTAGTGTGGCAGACAGGGCTTGAGCCCGTCTTCTTGACTTAAAGGTAGGCCCTCTGCCCACTGCCCCCCACAACCAGTGAAGAGAGGCGGTATGTGTGGACCTCATTCACAGTCACTCTTTTGTTTTCACTTTTGCTTCTTTTGTTCATTGGCTTGGGTGTGTCAGTAAAAAGTTAATAAATTTCATTTTAAACAAGGAAAAAAAAGCACAGGGCTACTCCAATCCTGACTTGCCACTGACTGATACTGTAAGGCCTTCAGCATTTTCAGTAGACGTTTACTAAGCACTGAGCCAGGTTTCATATCCTCTCTGTGTCTTAGCTTATCGGCTTGTACAGTGGGTCTAGTAATGCCTTGCCTGGTGTCATGCAGGGACACTGCAGGTCTTGCACTGAAGATCTAGGTGGGAAAGTGCTTTGAAAAGCTGAAAGTATCTTTATGTCTGTAGATTGTATCTGTTCATCATGTAGGAGAAAACATTCATTAGAAACCCTAAATGCAGGGCAGCTAGGTGGCGAAATGGATAGCGCACTGGCCCTGGAGTCAGGGGGACCTGAGTTCAAATATTCAGCCTCAGACATTACTAGCTATGTGACCCTGGGCAAATCACTTAATCCCAATTACTTCTCCTTCCTTTCCTCTCTTCTCTCCCTCTCCCCACCCTGAGAAAAGATCTAAATGCAAGTCCTGTTTTCAATACTTAGCAGCCATGTGAACTTGGCCAAGTTTTTTCTCTCCTGAAACTTATTTTCCTCACCTGTAAAATGGGAGTAGTATTTATACTACTTGATTTTAAGGTGTTTGTGACAAAAGTACCTTAAAAATTCATATTCTATATGAATGTGAGATTGATAGTAGTGATACTTGAAGTTACTTACTTAAGATCCCTTAAGCCATGATATCAAGGCAAGTGTAAAGTAATCTTGGAACGTTATGTTCCTGTGAAAATTAAGGGAGAAGGGGAGGGGGGGGGGTCTGTTCTCAAACGTGAAAATTCTTAGATTTCTTTGAGAAGACCGACAATTTAATCTTCTCCCTTCTCTCCCTTGGTTCCATGTTAATATTAGAGGCAGGTTTTTAAATATTGTTTCAGGCTCTTTCTATCTCTGCCTGTGGTTGTGAGAATGTCATATACCTGGAAATCCAAATGGAATTTAAACTGGTTTGGAATATTGTTCTCATGTCCCCAAAGATTGCCCATAAATAAGTACAGAGCTTTGCTGATAGTTACAACAAAATGTTCTTCAAGAAAAACTTCCACAGAGCAGTCATATTTATGAATCTAATGCTGCAAAAGAGGTAGACCTCAGATTCTGTGTCTTACTTGCAGTCTGCATTTGTGGAAAGAATGTTTACCCTGATGAAACTGTGGCAGTATTGAAGACAGCCTTTAAAAAAGTCCCTAAGGGATGTGCGTGGCTTCTCTGCTGAGCTTCCTGGGGAACGGAGAAATAATACAATTCTGGTCAGAAATAGGCAGGCCAGGAAGAAAAGAGAGGGGCCAGAGTCCTGAAGTTGGACCCAGCAAGGAACAGCTGAGCCCTTTATCTCACTGTAGAAAGAGGATGGGTGTGCTCCTATGTAAGTATAACTATCTTGTTATTTTAACAGAACAAAAAGAGCCTGGTGGCTTTTAAGATTCTTCCTCTAGAGGACATGAATGAGTTTACCATCCATATCCTGGAAACTGTCAATGCCCATATGATACTAAGCCAATCCATCAGCCAGGTGAGTCCTTCTGGAAGGTAATTCTTCTTGTATGAGTCAGTCCATCCACAAGCATTTATTAAACACTATTGGGTGCCAAGCACTGCTAAGTGCTAGACACACAAAGAAAGGCAGAAGATGATGCTGTGGAGGAGGTCGCAGTGTGATGTACAGGTATGTACAAATGAAAAGGACACAGGACAAATAAATCAGAGTTGGACTTTCTGGTAGTGGAGATGGGATGTGTGTGTGTGCGTGTGTGTGTGTGTGTGTGTGTTCTTCTGAACTTAAACTTCATAAAAAGAATATTCACATTTATGTAGAAGAACACAAAGAGGATTCTCTCTGTAACCAGGGATCTGTTTCATACCACTGGTTCATTTTTAAAGTGTATTATACTATACATTACTTTCAGAACTGAACTGCTACTCTACGATTCCTTCTGAACTTCTATGAATTTTTAAAATGTTGGATTGTCCCACTTTTTGGTATCACTATTGCTATCTCTTCCCAACACCCTTGATTTGTAGACTGAAAAGAAATGGTGGGAGGCGGGCGCCCCTTATAGCACATATACATAATTAAGCAAAATGAATCCACATGTTGGCTGTATTCAGAACCTTACGTCTTAACCAAATTACCAGTATCAAAAATGAAAAGGGTGAATGTGCCACCAAATGAATATGAAATTAAAGCAATTATTAACAGCTTTTTTGCTCACTTTTACGCAATAAAATTGATAGTTTAAATGAAATGGGTGAATTTTTACAAAAATATCAGTTGCCTAGATTAACAGATGAGGAAATAGAATTCCTAAATAATCCTATCTTAGAAAAAGAAATTGGACAAATTATAAATGGATTCCCTAAGAAAAAATCCCTAGGAACGGATGGACTTACAAGCAAATTCTACCAAACATTTAAAGAACAATTCCAGTACTATGCAAGTTATTTGAAAAAATAAAGGAGTCCTACCAGTGTCCTTTTATGACCCAAATATGGTTTTGATACCTAATCTGCGAGAGCAAAAACAGGAAGAGAAAACTGCAGACCAGTTTCCCTAATGCAAATTGATGCAAAAATTTTAAATAAGTAGTAAGTAGGTTACATGTATCACAAAGTTCATACACAGCGGCCAGGTTGGAGTTACACTAGGAGGCAGGGCTGGTTCAGTACTGAGAATACTATTAGCTTAATTGACCATATCAGTAACAAAAACCATATGGTTATATTAATAGGTACATAAAGAGCTTTTTTACAAAAGACAGCACCTATTCTTATTAAAAACTCTAGAAAGCATAGGAATCACAGTAGAACTTTTTGTAAAGTTATAAGTATCTAATTAAAACCAAAAGCAAGAATTATCTATAATAAAGATGAGCTAGAAGCCTTCCCATTTAAATCAGAGGTGAATCAAGGCTATCCATTATCACCACACTCATTTTTGTACTAGAAATGCTAGCTATGCAATAAGACAAGAAAAAGAAATAGAAGGAGCTTTGTGCAGAGAATGTGGTAGTATCCTTAGAGAACCCAAGAAAATCAATTAAAAATTTAGTGAACAAGGAAGAACTATAGCAAAGCTGTAGGATATGAAGGAGACCAACACAAATCCTCAGCATATTACTGCTAGAGATGGAAAGAAACATCCCATTTAAAATAGCTGCAGACAGTATAAATTACTCAGGAGTCTGCCTGCCAGGACATACAGGAACTATCTGAACATAATTACAAAGCACTTTTCACAGAAATAAAGACACATCTAAACAACTGGAGAAATACTAATTTCTCATGAGCAGGTTGAGCCAATGTAATAACAGTACTCCCTCAATTAATTAATTCGCTGCCATATCAATGAAAATAGAGCTAGGAAAAAATAATACAATACATCTAGAGGAATTAAAAGGTCAAGAATATTGAGGGAATTGAAGAAAGAAGTTATAGAAGGTGGTCTAGCAGTCCTGGATCTCAAACTGTACTTCATCAGAATAACTGGGTACTGGATGAGCAACAGAGACATCGATCAGTGGATAGACTAGGTGCTCAGTATGCTGAAGCAGATGACAAGATTGGATAACCCAGAGGTCTAAGATGTCGGGTACAAAAAACCCACTTCACCAATATGAGGCTGGGAGCCATAATTAGTGAATAGATCTGAAAACAAACTGGAATCTTAGTGGACTGCAAGCTAGATGTAAGGCAGCCAGAAAAGGTAATGCGATTTTGCACTGTGTAAGTCAGGGCATTGTTTACAGGACTGGGCAGTGACAGTCCCACTGTCCTCTGCCTTTGTCAGACCCTATCTGAAGTACTGTGTTCAGTTCTGAGTGCTAAGCTGAAGAGGGCTGCCCAAAGGTCATGTGAAGGGGGCGGTACTTTAGTCTGGAGACAGAGCACTCAGTGGGCACACAGTGGCTGTCTGAAAGCGTTTGAGAGACTAGTATAGAGAAGGGCTAGACTCTGAGGGGTGTCACTCTTTGGGTGTCAGGAACAATTTCCCACCAGTTAGAGCAGCCTAGAAGTAGAATGAGCCACCTGGGAGGGGGTGGCTTCCCAGGAAGAGGCTGGATGACCACTGCTTGAGTAGCTTACAGTGGGAATTTCTCCAACATGGGTTGGACAGAATGGACAGTAAGGTCCTTTTAATTCTCCCACTCTGTGATACGTTAATTTGATAGCATGCACAAGTGGTCATCCAGTTTTTTCTTAAAAGCTTCCACTGAGAAAAACCCCCTTCATTTGTGCATAGCTTAAGTTGTTATGAAGGTGGTTATTCCTCACCCAGAGCCTAGATTTGCTTCTTTGTGATTTGTACTTGTTGCTACTAATTTGGGCCTCTAAGGGCCAGCAGAGTAAGTCTCCTCTCTTCCAGTCTTTCAGGCATTTGAAGACCACTGTACTCTCCTCTCATGCCTCACTCTACCCCAAGTTTCCTTTTCTCTCTAGGCTAAACATCCTTCAGCTGATCTCTTGTATAACATGAAGTCAAGGCCTTTCATCCCAGCTGCTCTCCTAGTTATTCCTCTAGCTCATCCATGGCCTCGTTAAAATGTGGCTCCCCAAACTAAATGCAATCCTCCAAGAAACAGTCTGAACTTGGCAGAGTGTAGCAGGTCTGTCACATCATAGTCCTGGCAATGATGCCTCGCTTATTGCAGCCCAGGATTTTCCTGCCTTTCTTGGCTCTCCCACTGTTGGTCACATTGAGCTTATCGTTGTCTAAGCCCTCCCGTATCCTTGTCAGCCTAGCCATCATGTCCAGGGTTTAACATCTGTTTGTTCATGCTAAATTTTTCCCCATTTGTCTAACTTTTGCTACCAAAGGCCCTTACATTGAAGAACCTAACCCCCCTCCCCCCCAAAAAGAAATCTCCCTCTTGTCCCTTCTGTGCTTACTACTCTGAGCACCCTGCCCAGCCTTGTGGAGCACTGACCTCAACGGACTTTACACACCTTAAAGCAGAAGAATGTGGGAGAGTTGTTCTTTCCCACTTTCTGAAGGATCTTCCAAGAGACCGTACCTTCCCTGGCCTGGAGAAACACAGCAGGAAACACCTTGAGTTGTGAAATGCATGCTTCTTAGCCAAAGACTTCTTTGATTAGGTGAATCGAGGGATTTAATTAATGAGTGCCCAAATCCTAGAAACTGTCAAAGTTGAGACGTAGAGTCTGTTAGTCTAATCCTTTAGTTTTTATAGGAGAGAGAGCTTGAGTCCAGAGAGTAGAATGCCATCCTGTGAGGCTAGTGGCCAAGCTATATTAGAATTCATCTCCTGACTCCCAACCCAGTACATTAATGTCACTTTTCTTTTCCTTTAGCCCTTGGTAGGAAGACCATCTCTCAGCACTTCTGGAATAGGGGATCCAAGAAGCTTTGGAGGAAACAGTTTTGGTGGGAGTAGTCTTATGCCAGCCAATGGCCTCACTGCAACCCAGAACCAGGTAAGCCCTATGTGTGTGACCACAGAAAGAAAACACCAGTACTGTGGCTCACATGCGCACTAATTACAGTATTCTAACGTCACACGTGTGCTCCTATTTCTCCCATATTTGGTTAAATGATTTACCCAGGGTTACACAGCTAGTAAGTGACTGAGGCTGGATTTGAACTCAGGTCCTCCTGACTCCAGGGCCAGCGTTCTGTCCGCTGCACCACCAAGCTACTCCTAATCTCTCGTTTTTTCAATGAATTAATCACTGATTTGGTGCCTTCCTCCCTACCTTCTTCACTGGTATCATTTTTTTAGAAGGGTGAATGCAAGATTCCATTGTATTTATTCTTTAAATTTGTAAAACTTGCCAAATCAGAATGCAGCCTTGGAACCTCTCCTCCAGTAGGTTGTCTCCCATTCATATGTGAAGATCATACGGGAGTCCTCGATAGATGCACAGGGGGCCATCATTGGAGGACTCCCTAGCCGCCCTTCTGAGGAATTGAACAGCCTTTTGACAACAAGAGCCCCAGGTCTTCCCACTCCTCTCTCACTGAACTTCAGCTACGCTGTGGCAGGGTTTCTTTTTACACTTCTTTTGATGGCAGCCACACTCATACTCGGAACTCTCCTGCCCAGATCCTCCTCTTGCTCCTGCTCTCCCTAGCACCAAGCTAATTTTTCTGTTATAATCTGTGGTCCTTTGACCCATCCCTCACTTTCCATTCTTTGTGTACTTACTTACAAACTGACCTTTGATCCCAGTGCCCCCCAGTACCCTGAGCTCCTCGCCCTGCCCACCGTCGCTCACCGTTTCAGGCCTGTGAGTACTTAGTGCTGTATAAGCTCACCCCCAAGCTGAGGAACACTTGCTCCAGGGCTGCAGAACTTCACTCTCAGTATGTCCCAGACCTGCCTCCTGATTTTCCCCACCCCTGCTCACTCTTCTGAATTCATTCCTTCTCTTGTTGGCACCATGTATCCGGGCTCCTTGGTTCTTAATGAGGTGCTATTGGCTTTGTTTTTTAACTCATTGATGTCTTGTTTTTATACAACTTTATTTCCCAATATGTCTCTCCTACCTTTTCTCCCCAGACCACCATCCCTTAAAATAAAAAAGAGACAAAGGGAGAAAGCAGTTCAATAAGACTGACCCTCGTATCCACTCGGTCTTGATAGATTCTGTGATGTTTCACTAGTCCACATAGAAGGGAGGGGGCTTCATTCTCATATCTCTTCTTTGCACCAAGTACAGTCGTGATAATGCCTCAGTGGTCAGTTTGTGGTGTTCTTTCCATCTACAGTATCCTAGTCATTATGTATTGCACAAGCAGGTCCTGTCAGCTCCATCCCTCCAGCATCTCTTCTCCATTCCACTGTCATGGGCCAGAGAGTAGAATGCCATCCTGTGGTAACCTCCTCCCACGTCTTCCCACCTCTGCTCTCCCTCATCCCTCCATTCTTCACACTGCTGCCAGGATAACCCTTTCTACAGGTGCTTCTGCTCCCATCTCAACCTGGTTCCATTATGACTTTTTACTTTTATTCCATGCCATTATTTGCAGCTTTGCAAGTTCAAGGCTTGGTTTGCAGCTTGTCTGAAAAATATCTAGAGGTTTGGGGGACTCCCAGCTTCAAACAAAACAACAGCCGAATGTGATCCTGGGCTCCCAGGAGTGGGGAGATGGTGGTCCCACTGGCCTCTGTCCTGGTCAGACCCTGTAGTTTAAGAGGAAACATGAAGAGCTAGAGGATGCCCAGGGCACAGCCAGGGTGGTGAGGGGCTTCAAGTCCTGCCTGATGCTGAGCAGATCTGGCCTTGGAGAAGTGGGGACGTAGGGAGGACATGAGAGCCAAGTTTAGTATCTGAAGGGCCTTCCCATGGAATGGGGATTGCACTTGTTTTCTGGTCCCAGATAGAAGAACCAGGAGCAGTGGAGAGAAGTTGGCAGGGGCCAGCTTTAGGTTTCATGTCAGGAAAAGTTTATTTGCTAGAGCTGTCCCCAAGGGCAATGGGCCACTTCAAGATGTGGTGGGTTCTTCCTTGGCCTCTGAACAGAGGCTGGATGAACCTGGTCAGGTGGGTTATAGCAAGGATTTGGACTGGTTGGTCCCTACAGTTACTGCCAGCTCTCACTGAAGTCTGTGACTTCTCCCCTCCATGCACTCTAAACTCTGGATAACTGTTCACTCGTGCCCCTAACCCTTGGTAGTATCAGACCCCTGTGCCCTTTGCTTACTCCAGCCTGTCCATGTGCCTTTCTCTGCTTTTTGACTGTCTCCTCATCCTTGAAAGGCTCATTCCTGGAAGAAGCTCCCCTCCTCAGTCCCCACTCCAGCCCCACACCTCTCTCCTTAGACCCTTCGTACTTTGTTCCGTCACTCTCTAGGACACTTAGGGTGACAATAGTGTGGCTGGCACAAGGGCGCCCTGGTGTCCTCTCTATGCTCAATCGCAAGTTCTTGAGGGCAAGGACTGTGTATCATACAGATCTTGTGTCACACCCAACACAGGGTGCACACAGCAGGCACTTGTCACACCAGGGTTTCCATCTGAGGACAAACGCTGGTTTTACACAGTACATTTTCCATAATCATTTATTCAGATTTTGATGGTTCTCTCCACAGGTGCTGAATTTGATTAAAGCTTGCCCAAGGCCAGAAGGCATGAACTTTCAGGATCTCAAGTCTCAGCTCCATAACTTAAATGTGTCTGTGATCAAGTAAGTTGCTGGTTTCCCTCCAGCCAGACCTCCGTAACACACATACTAACTTAATGCATGGTGATCTGAAGCAAGTTTATGTGAGGCCATCATCTGGCCAGAGCTGTCACAGGGTAGTTCCAAACCTCGGCACTGGCTTTGGTTTGGACGATTGAGATGAGGTTGCTGAGCTCTGGGAGGGGAGGGGGAAGTAGGCAAGAGGAGAACAGGGGCAAATTCTTGTTCTGCCCCCCCAGGACCTGCAGGAAAAGAGCTTCTCTTTCCTCTGCCTACAGCACTGTCACTGAGGGCTGCCCTCAGAAATGGGTTAAAAGATAAACAAACTGAAGCCAAGAAAGGGGAAGGAAGTATCACAGGCTAGAACAGTGGTGGAGGCCAGGCTTGAGCCCCAGCTTCAAACTCCCAGTTTCTCCCACTAAGCCACATTGCCTGGGTTTCCTCCTGGAGCCGCCTGTGGTCACAGGCTCTGGTCAGCCACAAAGATTTCATGGCCTTTACCCTACCTCATGAGAAACTGTGCCTGAGCCTGCCTTTTCCTTTCCCTTGTGCAAATGGGGTGACCAAGCTGTGGTCTATCAGCAGGAAGTAAAGGGAGGCTGCTGGCCTCTCCTCACGCACTGTCTGAAATGAGCTGAGCTTGTGTTCTCTTTCCCCTCCAGGCAAGTTGTTGATTTTCTGAGCAATGAGGGACACATCTATTCCACTGTGGATGATGACCACTTCAAATCCACAGACGCGGAGTAACTGGACAGCTGATTGCATTTTCACAAGAGCCTCAACTCCCACCGTGCATCATTTTGATCTAGTGACTTCCAAGGTTTTCCACGGACACTCTCCTGTGCTTTCTCAGAGTTTCTGCCCCGTCTCCTTTTGATGCTCCAGTTAGCACTATGCACGCTTACCAGTCAACTAGCAAAAGCTTGCTGAGATATTTGGACGTGGGGGAGGGAGGCATGAGAGACATTGGGGGAAAGTATTATTTAAAAGAGGGTTTGAAAACTTGTGTCTTAAAGCTTCCCTCCTTCAGGACAAAGTGGGCCAGCCAGCGAGGCCAGTAGGCCTTGTTTGTGGGGTGTGGCTTCAGGGCATGCTGTTCCCTCAGGCCCTGGGGGTGACTGGACTGATGCGTGTGTGCCTGTTGTAGGAATATAGCACGAGCCTGAAGTATGTAAGGGAGAAGATCAGTAGGCAGAGGTGCAAAATAAACAAAATAGACACCTCTGATTGACATTTTTTAAGTGTTCCTGTTTCGTTAACTCACCAAACCATAGAGTCGAAGACTTGTCTTTTTTTAAAGTAAGTTCTATCGGTGTCTTTTGTTTTTTGTGTCACGCTCATTTATAGATATGTTGAACTCTCTTCTAATAGTTGTGTAAAAGTAGCTAGTTTCAAACCTTCAAGTGCCTACTATGTGTCAATTGTTGTCCTAAGCACTGGGGATACAAAGAAAATCAAAGACAGTCCCTGTTCTTGAGGAGCTCACAATCTAATAGAGGAGAATCATGCAGTGGGACAGATGGGATATAGAAGGGTTCAATTGGAAATAGTCACTAGAGGGGAAGTGCCAGCATTAAGGGGCATTGGGAAAGACTTTCTGTGGAAGGTGAGGTTTTAGCTAGGACTTGAAGGAAGCTTGGAAGCAGAAATGAAGAAAGTTCTAGACATCAGGGACAGCCAGCAACAATGCCCAGAATGTGCCTGAAACAGCCAGGTTACAGCTGGATCACAGAGTCCTTGGAGGAAACCAAAATGTCACAAGCCTGGAGAGGCAGGAAGGGGCCAGGCTGTGCAGGGCTTTGAACAATCAGCAGGACTTCATATTTGACCCTGGGGTGATAGGAAGCCTTGAATTTGACTAAATCAAGGGGGGGATGATGTGCTGATTCTAGCTGAAGGTCGATCTGACAGCCGAGCAGAGGGTAGGCAAGTGGGGACAGACCTGAAGCTGGGAGATCCACCAGCAGGCTATTAGAGTAACCCAGGCTGGGGGCACTGAAGGCCCACACCAGGGTGGTGGCAGCATCCAGCACTGGTATACAGCATTCTGCCTTTCCAGTCCCCCCATGTCTCTCAACTGAGAAGACAGACCATTGTCTATCAGGGGTGAGGAACCTGCAGCCTCGAAGCCACATTTGACCTACTGGGTCCTTGGGTGCAGTTTGATGGAGTCCAAGTTTTACAGAACAAATCCTTTTAGTACAGGAATTTGTTCTGTGAGGTTTGAATTCAGTCAGAGGGCCTGGAGGGCCTTGAAGCCCCAGGTTCCCCACCTCTGGTCTCTTTTATCATCTGTTCTCTAGACCTCTTGTTTTTTCAGTTAGTCAAGTTTTCTTCCTTTTCTGGTTGTTTCGCCTACAATGCAGTAGTCTTGTTTTATACATCGCTGCGATTCTTCTCACTTCAGTTCTGCACTGGTTCCTATATATCTTTCTGCGATTCTCTGAATTCTGCATCTGCTGTTTCTCATAGCACAATAATACTCCTTTACTTTCACAGGGCAAATATATTCATCTGCTCCCTAACTGACAGTGATTTTGTTTGTTTCTTACCCACCACAAAAAGGGTCGCTATATACCACATTTTTCCTTCGTGTTTTTAATCTCAATGTATTTACTTTCTTCACCTGTGGGCTTACGTCTCAGCATCAGTCATCTAAAATCAATATTGACCCCTGCCTTTGGTCTGAGCTCGGTTGTCTTCTGGTATTGTCTTCAGTTGTGTCATTGGAAACCGGCATATTCTCCTGGTGCTGCCTTCCCTGTTTCTCTGAATTAGTCATTTTCATCCCTTCCTAAGAATGATGCGATAATATGATATTACACTCACATGCCACATTTT
This sequence comes from Notamacropus eugenii, assembly GCF_028372415.1. Lineage (NCBI taxonomy): Eukaryota > Metazoa > Chordata > Mammalia > Diprotodontia > Macropodidae > Notamacropus > Notamacropus eugenii. The sequence goes on along the minus strand of NC_092876.1, from coordinate 69,007,014 downwards.
GTTCATTTTCTATTCAAGAAACTCTGTTTTTTACTACAAAAAGTAGTACTATGAATATTTTTGTAAGCATGAGACTTTCCAAAGTGCTTTAATTATTCCTGTGTGGGCTTGGGTAGAATAGGAATTGGACACAATGCCTTGACAGGGTGTGATAGTTAAGACTTCCGTGTTTAAATCCTGGGCTCCATGTTTATAGTATGTCAGTTGGGTCTAATGGCATAGACCAGTGATGTCAAACTCAAATGGAAACAGATCTCAGCAACCACATACTGACTTGTGGAGTCATTTCAGTCATGTCCAGCTTTCTGTGACCTTACTTGGGGCTTGGCAAAGTACAGGAGTAGTTTGCCATTTCCTTTTCCAAGTATATTGACTTAGAAAACCACATTTAACATTATGCTGTTTTGCGTTTTTGTTTATGTTCTTAAACATTTTAATGGCTTCCCCTGGCAGCACTAGGGAGTCAGTTTGACTCCTCTGCTGTGCACTGCAGAGGTGCCATATTGGAACTAGCTTCATAGTGGTTCTTTAGCAAGTGTCTTTCAGCCTCTGCCCCCTTTAACCATCACTTAGCAGAACCAGTCATTCTACCATCGGACTTTACAGATTCTATTTCTCTAGAGCAATGTTGCAACCTTCAGAAATGAGGCCATGGTACTGTACTTGAAGATCTCTGAGGGTCACATGTTGACTTAGGAAACCAGAACATTACTGATGTTCGACTGTATTTTTATTTTTAGGCATATTTTCTAGTTACATTTTAATCTGGTTTGGCATACTCCAGAATGCTGTAGGCCAATGTTTAACATCTCTTCTTGAGATCATCATTTTCCAGACATCTTACCAATATTAACTTGTCTGCAGAATATTTTGGGGCTCAAAAAATATTGGTAGAATCCTTATGTGCTGATAGTCTAGGAGTATGGACATATACCCTCTGAGAAAAAGGCGGGGAAGAAAATGGACAGATTTTGGATGATTAGAATAGCATTAAATACATTTTTATATGCCTCCCCCCCAAAAAATGCCTCACAAATATTTCTTGTACATAATGTCTTCTATTTTAGAAGGGAAAATATCACTATTTTTCAAAACTAATAACACATGTTCACATCATGACAATTTCATGTTCCATGAATGCTGAGCTGGGAAATGCCATCCTAGATCATAGGATCATAGATCTGGAGTGGGACATCAGACCATTTAGTCCAATCACCTCTGTTCACAACTGAAACCAGGGGAGGGGGTGACTTGCCCATGGTCACACAGGTATTATGCCTCAGAGGCTGCATTTGAGTCTGACTAACCTTTGACTCCCCTTTGCTGCCTCCCGTAGATTCATGTATTGAAAGCCCTGGAGGCTGTACGGAAACAGAAAGCACCAGGTGATGGCTTCTAACTGAGAATGATGAGTATGCAAAGAGCAGGAGGCAACATTGGAGCTGGGTGGGCTCCGAAGGAAGGAGATAGGATGTTGACTGAGATTAGGGAGTGGGCATTTCTATTTGAAACAGGGCTCAAAGGTCATGCCTGAGGAACAGTGTGGGCAGGGAGTAGGGCATGTGAGGGTGGGGGGGTAGAGAAGAGGAGGCTGGAAAGGGAGAGCAGAGCCAAACTGTGGAGTCCCCTGGATAGCCAGTCTCGGATTTTGGACTTTATTCTGCAGGCAATGGAAAAGTTTTTATTTGTCTTAATTTCTATGGAGCTGTAAGGTTTGCAAAATGCCTAATGAAAAAGGCAGTGCAAGCATTATTCTCATATAATGGATGAGGTACAAAGAGGCTGCAACTTGGCCCGTGCTGGGATCTTTAGTCTGACATCCTTTATTCCCAGCTGCCTGGGACTACAGTGCTCAAACCTGTGCAGGAGGAAGATGTAGCAGTGTGCCCCATGCAGACTGGAAGGGGGAGAAATGGGAAGCAGGAATTTCCTCTTAATTTGGGGGTGGGGGTGGTGGGAAACAAAATGGTCGTAAGGGCCATTCTGGGTCTAAATTTTGCGAGGTTATTGAAATCAGTGGAAATAGAGATGATAGAAACAGATAGAAGAAACATACAGAAAGAGAAAGGGACAGAACACGGAATAAATCTCTCCCAAGATGATGCTCATTTGGGGCCTCGATGGAAGGGCTTGTCCCCAGTGACTCTGTGCTAGTGTATATCAGGAGTTGTGCTTCTAGGAGGAGAACATTAGTTTCATCAGTTCTGAGAATCTGAAGTCAAGTCAGATTTTACCTAAAAGGTACCCTTCATCACACAGTAAAGGAGTGTTTCTATATGACTAACCAATCGGCAGCATGCTAGACATCATGGTTTGTAACCTAGTGAAAAGTAAATAAACTTATTCGCTGAGCTGTGACCTCAGCAGACCCATAAATCCGCTAATTCTAAAAACAGTCAAATCTGTTTCTTTTTGGCACCACAGATGTTAGAGTTGCAAGAGTTCTCAGCAACGATTTCATTCAGCTTCTTTATTTTGCAGATAAGGAAACAGAATCCCTCTTTACCTAAGGACCCATCAGGCTGCTAGGATCCAAACTTCCTGATTTCCAATCAGTCAATCAGTGCCAGAGTTTACATTTAAAGAAAAGGGAGCTTGGGTGTATATACACCAACCACTGAGAATACAAACTCTTTTACATGTAGCTTTGGCAGGTTCATCTTCCCAATTCTGTCTGAACCTGGCTTAATAGCTTAATGAATTTGCTTTCCTTTCAGGGTAGCATTGACAGGCAAAAGCCAACCTAGGGTCAAAGTCTGCCACAAAGAACCAGCTCCCAGCAGTAACCTTTCTGCCCACTTTGCTGACAAGGGAGATTGATTGAGTTGTCTGACCTTTGAGCATAATGGAAGGCTGATTAAACCATAAAAATGGACTGCTGAGAAGTATAGAGCAGTCTAAATCCCATCTCCATGCCCCAGGCAACTTACCTTCATACCATACCTTGAAATGTGCTCTATTCTCATTTCCACCCCTTGGAAACCCAGGTTTCCTTCTGGATTCATTCAATTCATGTGTCACTATCCATTGCAAGCCTTTCCCGATCCATTTCATAATTAGTGTTCATGATCCAATTCACACAAAAGTCAAGATATCACCCCTATGTGGGATGGCTCAGGTCCCTACATAAATCAATTACTCAGAGGCCTCTCAAAGTGATGACAGAAAGTTGATTTACTAGATTCTCGAGAATCGGGACAATCCTACAGCAGTTCACCTGAAGTAGGAAAGCCGAAGACAAAGAAAAGGCAGTGATTTATATAGACCCTAACGCAAGTCCCTCCCCCCGCCACTGACCATTATTCTCATTAGCTGAGAATATGATCTTACATTCTAGACACGAAATCTAACCAATCCCTTTTGAAATGAAGATATTGAAGAATTAGGTAAACTTTATCCAATCATTGAGACCCTAATATGCTACACAGTTTTATATCCTTATATGGAATTATTCTGTTCTAAAAATATAGTAACCTTGAGCCTCTCAGTCTTACCTCACCCCTGGGAGAAGAATTACAATCTGAGAAGTCTTCACTAAACCTATCCCACTCACCCCTGTGAGCTCATTGGTCCTCTCTGAAAACAAAGGACCAAAAAGTAATTAATATCATCTCCCTTCTCAAATTCTATACATGTATAAGTATATGTACTTTTTATACTTACACGTTTTGCACGCTTTCTTAATATACTCTTAACCTCCTTGAGGTTAGGACAGTTATTCCTTTTGATTTTGTATCCCTAGAGTCGAGCAACGTGCTTGGGACCCAAGTGGTACTTAATTAATATTTGGTGGATTGGATTCTTGAATACAGAGGTTTATGGTACAGGGAGAAAAGCCAGGCTGACTATTTCTTGTATCAGCTAAGATGAAGAAAGTCCTCCTCCTGGGATAATCTTTAGCGTGTGGGGAGGGGAAGAATGAGAGAGCTGGGACATGAACCCCTCGATACTGTGAAGTGAGTCATTTCTACCCACCAAAGAGCAGTCCCTCCTAACCGATCTCCTTGCCTCTAGTCTCTTCTTTTCCAGTCAATCAGGTTAATTACTTTAAAGAACAGACCTTAATTGCCTCATTCGCCTGCTTAATTATAGAATTTTAGAGCTGGAAGGGACCTCAGAGGTCATCTAGTTCAGCATTCAACAGGAACGCCTCCCAGCATTCATAACAAGTGGTCCATCAGCCTCTACTTGGATGATTTCAGGGATGGAAACCATCATCAGCTGATGAGCTTGACTGATTCCACTTTCATAGAGCTCTGATGGCTACAAAATTTTGCCTCCTGTTGAGCCAAAATGAAAATCTGCCTCTCTGTCACTTTCTACCCGTGGTCCCTAGATCTATCCTTTGGGCCCAAGAAGAACAGGTTCAATCCTTCTCCTTGATTGTGCTAAAAATATTTGAAGACATCTTTTCTTCTTCCAGGTTAATTAGTCCCTTCCATGATCCCTATTGCCTGCCTTCTTTTTTAGCCTGGCTCTTTTAATTTTCTTATTCTGGACTTAACCATTATCACACATTATTATTTCCTTAGACACAGAAGTATAGGAAAAAGAGAGTTACACATGAAACCATGAATATTACATCAGCTTATATTTTTAAATAATAAATTTGATATGTTTCAAAAGCTGTCCTGCTTTTTTATGCCTTCTGAACCTCCTGTTCTCTTCTTTGTAGTAAAAAATATTGCTACAATCACCTTCTTTTCTTGGGGACTGGGGTGAGATTTCTATTATTAGCCCCCTTTTCCCCATTTTCCAAACTGGGGGGCAAAACAACTTCCACATAACAAAAGCGTTGTCAAATACAACAAATTAACTAATTGTGTCTTAAAACATCTATCTCGATCTGCCCCTTAAATCTGCTACATCTTGGTCAGAAGGTGGCTCATACTTGTTATCGTCCTTTGGGATGGTGATTAGTCATTGCATTCATCAGAATTCTCATGACTTACAAAGTTGTCTGTCTTTCCAGTGTTGTTGCTATGGTATAAATTGTTCTGGTACCAGTCTGTTCCATCCATCACTCTACGTCAGTCCATATACATCTTCCCAGGTTTCTCTGGAACTGTCCTTTTCATAATTTCTTGAAACACAATAATATTCTCTTTCATTAGTATACCCTAGTTTGTTCAGTTATTTCACAGTTGATGACCTAGTTTCCAGTTCTTTGCTACGACAAACAGGCTTAGCCTGGCATTTATTATAGATTAGATATTAATCTATTTCATAATGGAGTTCTTGATGTTGGTGCCTCATACTGGTACAGAAGTGACTTTGGATTTTCCAAGGCCTTGCCAGCAGAACATGTACTGTGGCAGTTTGTCAAACTGCAAAGGCTTCAAGTATAGGTTTGGTGTACTGGTGTATAGTGTAACAAACTTTGTCATCTATGGATTAGTCTCACTGAGGCTGGAGAGACTCATCTGTAACTTGGCTGCAGGAGGAAGAATGGTTGGCCTCTTTTTCTAAATTCAGGAAATTACACCTGTTCACTCACTCCCTCCCAGCTTGGAAAGTCCTCAATATTTCCTCCAATTAGAAATCAGATTACCTAATATTGTATTGTTTTCTTTTAATTAATTGGTCTTATTTGTTTTTTAAATGTATAAAAAAGTCTGTCTCCCCTTGTATTCAGGGTTTTAGTCTTAAGCTGAGGAAGGTGGTCCCAATTTGTTGGGCAATTGACATGCATCTCTTAAAAAATCGATGTGCTTAGAAGATCGAACCTTTGTTTCCTCAGCAGTTTCATCTTTCAACTGCTGCATGTATCTTTCTCTGTTCTAAGCACAGTGCTCTCCACTGATGTTTGAATTAATCTAGTTGACTTCCTAGGGATTGACCCACACTAAATACACAGAGGATGGGCTCTCCCTCTGCAATCTAATGAGGACAAAGATTCGAGTTTATATAATCATGGTACAAAGCAATGTACTTTAGGGGAATGAAAAATTTCACTTCCTATGGGAAAACCAGTCTGAATTATGAGCTCCCCATGCCTCTAGTCTAGGCTTCCTGGATAAATTCAATTTCACAAATACTTATTATGTATCTAAGTGCAAAAGATGCCATTTTGTGATGAAGAGTTTCATAGCACATATAGTAATACTTCCCTGTGACTACTTCACTCACTACTTAAAGAAATTAATTCAGACTACACACTGGAAAGTCAAATACTGAAGGTGAAGCTTAAATACTTTGGCCACATAATGAGAAGATGGGACTCACTGGAAAAGACCCTGATGCTGGGAAAGCTTGAAGGCAAAAGGAAAAGGGGATGGCAGAGGATGAAATGGAGGAGGGTGCCATGGAAACAACAAACAGGAAGTTGGACAGAATTCAGGAGATAGTGGAGAACAAAAGGGCATGGTGTGCTGTGGTCCATGGGGTCATGAAGAGTTGGGCATGACCAAACCATTGGAGAATAACTACAACTTGACTGTAACTAAAGTGTTTGATAACCAGGCTAAACATTACACCTTTTCGTAGCCATGTTTACACTAACAAATTCGATTCAACAAGCATTTATTACATGCTTCCTGTGTTTAAGGTTCTGTGTTAAGTATTAGAAATGTGAAGAAAACACACAAAGAGAGGTAATCTTAGCAGTCTTTAAATAAATGTACAAAGTATGGGTAACAAGCAAAGAAATGGACAGAGCCTAATGCAAGGAAGCAAATATGACCATAGGGATCATCACCGCTTGATGTGTTTCAGGAAGGATAGCAACAAAAATAATAGCTAACATTTATATAGCACTTACTATGTGCTGGGCACTATGCTAAGCACTTTACAGATATTATCTTGTTTGATCCTCACAGCATCCCTGGGAGGGAGGTGTGTGTGTGTGTGTGTGTGTGTGTGTGTGTGTGTGTGTGTGTGTGTTTGTGTGTATTCACCATCAGTTCATACAAGCCTTCTCAGGTTTCTCTATAATCACCCCCTTCATCATTTCTCATATCACAATAGTATTTATTCCATCACATTTATATACCATAACTTGCTCAATCACTCCTCAATTGATGGGCACCCCCTCAGACTCCCTTCCTTTGCCCCTGAAAGGAGAGTTACTACAATATATATATATATGTATGTATGTATGTATATGTTCCCTATTTGTCCTTTTCTTATCTCTTTGATCTCTTTGGGGATACAGACCAAGTAGTACTATTTCTGGGTCAAAGAGCATGCACATTTTAATACCTTTTTGGGCCTAGTTCTATGTTATTTTCCTGCATGGCTGGATTGTTTCACAGCTCCACCAACAGTGCATTAAAGTGTCTGTTTTTACACATCCCCTCCAGAATTTGTCATTTTCCTCTTCTGTCAACTTTGTCAGTCTGATGGGTGATGTGAAACTCTGAAGCTGCTTTCATTTGTATTTCTTTAATTATTAGTGATTTAGAACATTTTAAAAATATGACCATTCATAGCTTGGATTTCTTCCTCTGAAAATTGCCTATTCTTATCCTTTGACTATCAATTGGAGAATAATTTTTTAAAATTTATTTATTTAACTTTTAACATTCACTTTCACAAAATTTTGGGTTCCAAATATTCTCCCCATTTCTCCCCTCCCCCGCCCCAAAACGCCAAGCATTCTAATTGCCCCTATCACCAATCTGCCCTCTCTTCTAACATCCCTCCCTTCCCTTGTCCCCATCTTCTCTTTTGTCCTGTAAGGCAAGATAACTTTCTATACTCCACTACCTGTATTTCTTATTTCCTAGTAGCAAGAACAGTACTTGACAGTTGTTCCTAAAACTTTGACTTCCAACTTCTCTTCATCCCTCCCTCCCCACCCATTCCCTTTGGGAAGGCAAGCAATTCAATATAGGCCATATCTGTGTGGTTTTGCAAATGACTTTCACAATAGTCGTGTTGTGTAAGACTAACTATATTTCCCTCCATCCTAACCTGCCCCCCCTTGCTTCTATTCTCTCTTTTGATCTTGTCCCTCCCCAAGGGCATTGACTTCAAATTGCTCCCTCCTCCCACTGCCCTCCCTTCCATCATCCCCCCCACCCTGCTTATCCTCTTCTCCCCCACTTTCCTGTATTGTAAGATAGGTTTACATACCAAAATGAGTGTGCATTTTATTGCTTCCTTTAGTCGAATGTGATGAGAGTAAGCTTCATGTTTTTTCTCTCACCTCCCCTCTTTTTTGCTCCACTAAAAAGTCTTATGCTTGCCTCTTTTATGAGAGATAATTTGCCCCATTCCATTTTTCCCTTTCTCCTCCCAATATATTCCTCTCTCACCCCTTACTTTTATTTTTTTAGATATGATCCCTTCCTATTGAACTCACCCTGTGCTCTCTGTCTCTCTCTTTGTCTCTCTCTCCCCTTATATGTGTGTGTGTATGTGTGTGTGTGTGTGTGTGTGTGTGTGTGTGTAATCCCACCAACTATCCAGATACTGAAAAGTTTCAAGAGATACAAATATTGTCTTTCCATGTAGGAATGTGAACAGTTCAATTTTAGTAAGTCCCTTATGATTTCTCTTTACTGTTTACCTTTTCATGCTTCTCTTCATTCTAGTGTTTGAAAGTCAAATTTTCTTTTCAGCTCTGATCTTTTCATCAAGAATACTTGAAAGTTCTTGATTTCATTAAAAGACCATTTTTTCCCCTGAAGTATTATACTCAGTTTTGCTGGGTAGGTGATTCTTGGTTTTAGTCCTAGTTCCTTTGACTTCTGGAATATCCTATTCCACACCCTTCGATCCTTTAATATAGAAGCCACTAGATCTTGTGTTATCCTGATTGTATTTCCACAATACTTGAATTGTTTCTTTCTAGCTGCTTGCAATATTTTCTCCTTGACCAGGGAACTCTGGAATTTGGCCACAACGTTCCTAGGAGTTTCTCTTTTTGGATCTCTTTCAGGTGGTGATCAGTGGATTCCTTGGATACTTATTTTACCCTCTGATTCTAGAATATCAGGGCAGTTTTCCTTGATAATTTCATGAAAGATGATGTCTAGGCTGTTTTTTGGATCTTGGCTTTCAGATAGTCCCATAATTTTTAAATTGTCTCTCCTGGATCCATTTTCCAGGTAAGTTGTTTTTCCAATGAGATATTTCACATTATCTTCCATTTTTTCATTCTTTTGGTTTTGTTTTGTGATTTTTTTGGTTTCTCATAAAGTCATTAGCTTCCATCTGTTCCATTCTAATTTTGAAAGAACTATTTTCTTCAGTGAGCTTTTGAACCTCTTTTTCCATTTGGCTAATTCTGCTTTTGAAAGCATTCTTCTCCTCATTGGCTTTTTGAACCTCTTTTGCCAATTGAGTTAACCTATTTTTCAAGGTGTTATTTTCTTCAGCATTTTTTTGGGTCTCCTTTAGCAGGGTGCTGACCTGCTGTTCATGCTTTGACTTCATGTCTCTCATTTCTCTTCCCAGCTTTTCCTCCACCTCTCTAACTTGATTTTCAAAATTCTTTTTGGGCTCTTCCATGGCCTGAGCCCATTGGGTGGGCTGGGACATAGAAGCCTTGACTTCTGTGTCTTTGCCTGATGGTAAGCATTGTTCTTCCTCATCAGAAAGGAAGGGAGGAAATGCCTGCTCACCAAGAAAGTAACCTTCTACAGTCTTATTTTTTTTTCCCTTTTCTGGGCATTTTCCCATCCAGTGACTTGATTTCTGAATATTCTCTTCACACCCACTTCGCCTCCAGATCCTCCCAGCCAGCACTTGGGGTCTGAAATTCAAATGCTGCTTCCCAGCCTCAGGGCTTTGAGCGGGGGCAGGGCTGCTATTCAGTGTGAGATTAAGTTCAGCTGCTTAGGTGGGGGCAGGGCCGCCTCACAGGCTCAGTTCCCTCAGGGGGTTTATGTGGAGACCTTCAACAATGGATCCAGGCTCCTGTCTGCTTGGGGAGCCCCAGTCTGCTGCCACCTCCGCTGCTGCCTCCAGAGGGGGCCTGAGTTATGGGGACACCCTATTCCCCTCTCGACCAGCCAAAGAGACCCTCTCACCGACCTTCGGCACCTGTGGGTGGAGGGACCTACATGGCCACTGGAGATTCCATCCCTGAAGCCTGCTGAGATCTGCTCCTCTCGGTGCAGCGTGGCCAAGGCAGGGCTGGGCTCTGCTCTGGGTCCGGTGCTCGACGGACCTTTCATGTTGGTTCTTCAGGGCTCTCTGGAACAGAAATCTCCTCCACTCACTTGTTCTGTGGCTTCTTCAGCTCCAGAATTTGTTGGGAGTTCTTCTTTACAGGTATTTTATGGGCTGTGGGTTCAGAGCTAATGTATGTGTATCTTTCTACTCCGCCATCTTGGCTCCTCCTCTATCTCTTCTTCTAAGCCCTTCTTTGAAATTCACCCTCCTTAGAGTTGTTATACTTAAGCCATCCCTCTTAAATGCATCCTCCCTTTTATTCCCCCCTTTCTTTTATCCCCTTTGCCTCCTCTTTTTGTTTTTTAAATTATTTTTATTTATTTCATTACCTATTTCCCAAGTACTGTGATAAGCACTGGGGATGCAAATACAGAAAGCAAGACAGTCCCTGCCTTCAAAGAGTTTATATTCATTTTTTATTAAAATTTTTTTCACTTAAAAATCTATTCTTTTCCTCTCACTTCCCCCATTGGAGAAGGAAAAAGAAAAGCAAAAGTCTTGTAACAAATATGCACGATCAAGTAAAGCAAATTCTTGTACTGGCAATGTCCAAAAAAAGTTTATCTTATTCAACACCAACGCTGAGTGGATCACCTCCCTCCCAGTCAGGAGGTGGACGACACACTTCATCAAGAGTCCCTGGGAGTAGTAGTTGGCCTTTTCATGACTCAGAGTTTTTAAGTTTTTCAAAGTTCTTTGTCTTTACCATGTTGTCATTATTGCATAAATTGTTCTGTTTCTGGAAGAACCTTACCCTCTGACAGGGGAAGACAATATACACGTGGGAGTGATGGGCAGGGAAAGGTGTTTTGGCTCAGCTGTTTTGACCATAGTGATGGTGGGTGAAATCAGAGGACCATTGATTGATATACCCGATTCTAGGAATGGTAGTGATGATTTAATTACTGTTGCCAGAACAAGGCTTGGAAAGGACGTGGGGTACACCAGGGCAGGATGGCATGAAGATGCCAAGAGAGTGACAGCAGTGTGGTCCTGGGCTGGACTGGATAGAGTGAACCTTCAGTGATCAGAAGCCTAGTGTGGGAGCTGGAGCTCAGGAGCATGGGAGTATGGAGATGAATGGAGGACAGTAGTGTGTAGGGTCTGGATCTCTGAGTCAGGAACTGTTCCCCTCACCCCACTCCCATGCTGGTTCTGAGCTGGAAACCTAGGAACAAGGGGAAGCTGGTGGAGTTGTCATTTTTGTTTGGAGTCCTTACTCTCTCAGACCTTGTAGGGAAGCACTGGCTTCATCCATCATCTGAATGTTTTGTTTGAACTAAAGCCATCTAGATACTTATAGTTGTTGGCACAGTAGGGAAGTATGGTCTCTGCCATCATCTTGATGGTTTGCTTGATTTCCTCATCAGGGCTCTCGTAGTCATGGTCAGAATCTTCAGCAGATTTCTTATTCTTTGTACCAGCCCCTAAGAAGGTGAATAATCAAGGTGGTACATATATCTGAGACTTGGAGTTTGCAGCGAAAAGACCTCTACCTCATCTCTACCCCCTGACAACACTCCACCCCCCTCCCCTCCCTTGCCATGTCTCCCTACCCAAGTCCACCCCTTCTACTCCTCTCTGGCTCAACCCCACACTCCTCCTCTATCTGCTCACATCATTCCTTCATTTGAGCTATCTCCTTCCTATCAAACCACTCCTGGAAAATCTCCCTCTTCCCCCTTCCCCATTCCCCACCCTTGGCTTCTTCACCATGACTCCCAAAATTGAATTCTTTCCCACTATGGACAGAGCTCCCATTGCTCTTCTCCTAGGTTTTATCTCATCACACTAAATGTTTTCTTGATCCAATATTTTTATAAGATTTAGCACTGGAAGGGACTTTAGAAGGAAATTTAATTTAACTTCTTCATTTTGCAAATAAGAATACTGTGACCTAGAGTGGTTAAGTGGCTTGCTGAAAGTCATAGATATAGTAACGGTTAGACCCTAGCTTAGAAGCCAGGTCTTCTGATCCAAACTCCCAACTGTTGTGTGTATGTACATATATGGGTATGTATATATACATATGTGCATGTGTATGTATATGCATGTGGACAATATGTCCCCAAAGTCTTAATACAGTTTTGAGTTTTAGCAGCTTAAAACTATTATTATAAAATATAAATATGTACTTACATGTTTCATGTATATAACATATGTGTTTCATATATATCATGTATATGACATATTTTTCATATATATTATATATTTCAAAAGTCTTAGTGCCATTTTAATAGCTTAAAACTATTTATATATTAATATTTGTAAGTATATATGTATAAAAACATTTATATTATGTAACAGTAGAACTTTGGGGATACCCTGTGCATGTAGTTTACCATATGGATTTGCCTTTACTTGGTTCTCTGTGGGTGGTTCTGGTTCACTGAAGGCAGGGCCATTCTCTGGGTTATTCTCCATACCATGCCCAGCCTAGTGCTACATAATGGCTGGCAAGATGGACATCAACTAACCTAGTATTCAAAACCTAGGTTCTCTCACTGCAACCAAGTGACTTCACTTCTGAAGCCTCAGCTTCCTTATCTGTCAAATGTAAAAATCTGTAATACTTTGACCAGTTTGAAAGCAGAAGGCTCACCTGAACTTAGGGATCTGTGCCTTGCTGAGAGGCCACCCTACTGTCCTGAATGGGTCTGAAATCCGCTCTACAGCAGGTGTTGCTAACTTGGAGTTGGGAATTTGCTTTGTCAGCTAGCTTGATAAATGCATCTAATTGGTTCTCTTTGTAATCCCTTGCATTTTTATTTTATATGTTTAAAAACAATTCTGAGAAAGACCCCGTGGTCTTTGCTAGATTGCCAAAGGGCTGTCTCAGGGAATACACAAGAGGGAGTCTCCAGCTGAGTGTCAGTCCACATTTCCGATCCTGGCTCTGGATCCTACCAACTCTCCTCACCTACTCCCCCCCAACAGTCTTAGATGGAAATAAGTGGAAAGGAGGAGGCAGTTTTGGGGAACCCTTGGTGGGGCCATCGTGAGGTTGGGCCCCAGGAGAGGGCACTAGTGACATACCGGAACTCTGCACGTGTGGCTTCTGAACTTTGGAGGATTTGCTGTACAGGTTTGAGCAGCTCTTGGAGGCCTGTGGCAAGAAGGAGTGTTTGATGTTTCTGGTGGGGAGTTCAGGCACCTGCGCTGAGACCTTTCTCCCAGGCTCCAGGGGATGATTAGGCTGTGGATGAGAGAGAAGAGCTGCCAGATCAGCCTCAGTCCAGGAAACCAGGCCACAGGCCCAAGTAAAAAGCAGGTGAGTGGGATTAATTAAAATCAAGCAATGAAGTCTGATAAAAGTATGAAAGTCAAGGGGGTAGGGTTCATGAAAATCAGAGAGTGGGTCTGCCTGCCTAGAAGACGCTGGCATTTCAAGAGGTTGGGCATGATGTAATTGGGGGGCAGATGGGTGGGGTCAGGGCCAGTTTTTCTAAAGTCTGCGCTGTGAGGTCTCTTACTGAGCCCTCACAGCTGTAGCCTTAAAGGAATGGGAGGAAGAAGAGGAAAAGGGATGAGGAAAGAGCCAGGAAGAAAGTCCTTAGAGAACCTGGCCTCACTGTTCCCCTGAAGTATCATTCTTTTGATACCTTGACCTGTGGGTCAAACTCCTACAAAGCTGGCTTCCTCAGCTTTCTTACTCTGTGTCCTTTGATTTGGTTTTTGCCCCCTCATTTTCCTGAAATTGCCTTATCCAAAGTCACCAGTGATGTACTAGCTACCAAATCCAAAGGTATTTTTTTTCCACTGTCCTTGAACCGTCTTTCTGAATACCTCCCTTCTCCTAGGATTTTGGGGCCCTGCCTTTCCCTGGCTCTCTCCCTACCTCTTTGACCTCTCCTTTTTGGTCTTCAGCAGCTTTGCATCCCACCCTTTGAATGTGGTCCTCCACTCACAGGCTTTGTCTTGTCCTTCCTTGGTCCTCTTCCTACTTGGGTGATCTCATTTACTCCCATGGCCTCAACTATCACCTTTACATCCATGACAGCCAAATAGGTATTAGCACCACCAAACCCCTCCCTGAACATACTCAGCATATTCAAAACAGAATTCACCCTCCCCTTCTTCCCAATTTTCTATTACTGTCAAGGGTATCCACCAGCTTCCCAGTCACCCATGATCATGACTTCTATTTTATCCTTTCTTCTTCCCTTGCATTTACCTCAAGTATCCAGAGTGATGTCAACTACTGTCATGTCTATATTCACACCATTTCTTGTGTTTGATCCTTCTCCCACTCATAAAAGTACAACACTAGCTCATCATCATCACCTCTCTCCTGGACCACTGCCTCATTTCTCTCTCCATACCAGCTCACCTTCCATTCAGCTGCCAATGCAATTTTCCTGAGACCTAAGTAAAAGTCTGACCATGTCACCCACCCCTACTCAAATTTCAGTGGCTCCCTATTACTTCTAAGTCATATATTAACTCCTCCTCTATTTAAAACCCTTTTCAATCTGATCCCTTACTACCTTTTCCGTCTTCATATACTTTAGTCCCCTCTACTAGGGGGTTCAGTGGTTACAGCCCTAGATTTGGATTCAGGGAGATTCATCTTCCTGAGTTCAAATCTGGCCTCGGACACTTATTAACTGTGTGACCCTGGGCAAGTCACGTCACCCTGTTTACCTCAGTTTCCTCATATGTCAAATGAGCTGGAGAAGGAAATGGTAAACCACTCCAGTATCTTTGCCAAGAATGAAGTTACCCAAATGGGGTAATGGAGAGTTGAACAGGACTGAAATAAGAACATACCCACTCTATAGCCCAGATACCTTGGCTTGCTGCTCTTGCACATGACAATCTATCTACTGTCTTCATGTTGTTCTCCATGCCTGGAACGCTCTTCCTCTTCATTTCCATCTCTTAACCACCCTGGCTTCCTTGAAGACTCCTGTTGCTAGCACTTTCTTTCATTTATTCTGTCACCATCTTATTTGTACAGAGTTGTTTGCATGCTGTCTCACCCATTAGATTGGAAGGTCCTTGAGGGTGGAACTGTCTTTTGTCTTTCTTTGGATCATTTGCGCTTAGAACAGTGCCTGGCATACAGTGGGTGCTAAATAAAGGCTTGTTGATAGATGTATGGATCTCCAGTGTCCCATTTCAAACAGACTGCTGGATATCTCCCACCCAGATGTCCCACTAACAACTCAAAATTAATGTGTTCAAAACTCTCCCCCAACCCTGTCCCTCTTCCCAAATTCCCTATTTCTACTGATAGTACCATCTTGCCACTCAGGTGGCAAACTCTCAGACATCTTTGAGAGGTAACTCAGTATAGTGGAAAATGTCCTGGATCTTTAGCCAGAGGACCTGAATTCAAATTCTAGTTCTCCCTCTTAATAGCTGTGGGGCATCAGTCTATCCACTACCCCACTGGACCTCAGTTTCCTTCAAACAAGGGGGTGTGGGAGTGAAAGGCCTCTGAGCCGATCTATGATTCAGTGACTCCCCATAGCCAATCAGTTTTCAGACCCTTCCAACAATCTTTTTCTCCACCTGTCCCCTTCTTTCCATTCTCAGTGCCTATTTCACATTCTCATAACCTCTCCTCCGGAGACCTGCAATGGCCTCTTAATTGGTCTGCCTGCCTCTGTCTCTGCCCTCTCTAGCCTATCCTCATGTTGCTGCCAAAGAAATTCAATCACCCCACTCCCTGCTTCCATTGCTTAGAAAACCCAGGTCTAGGGGGGCTTCAGACTTGGATCTTGGTGGGACCAAGTTATATAGAAACTAAGTTAAAATAAGAACCTAACCCCACTCCCCTCTCCAGAGACTGTGGTAGTATAGGGGGAATTATGCCCTTCCTCCATATCAAGGGGATAATGTTTATATGTTTGTTACTGCAAATATTTCTTTATAAAAGCTAATATGAGTAAATGGAATTGGAATGTAGGTGGGACCCCTAAAATCAGGGGAATACAAAAAGTGCGGGTTTGAGGCAATGGCATAAAGTAGATACCCCTCAACCCCCTTAAGCGCACCAGAAAATCCTAAGGGGAAGGGTGAAGTGAAATATACTGGCCTTTAGGCAGTGAGGACAGAGGAGTCTGTGACATTTCTCTCTCACCCTCTCTAGGACTTTCCACATATTATCCACTTCACCCCTCATCCCTGGAGTAGTCTTTCCTCACTCCTCTGATCATTAAAATCCTTCTCCAACCCACCAGTCCATACCTTGGAACTCTCAGATACTCACCTTGGCTGAGCTGCTGCACTTTTGCTTGGCTTTGGGGGGCCTGGGTGGAGGGGCCTGGGCACCGCTGTCTTGCAAGGTCTGAAGTTTGTAGTAGAAGGCATCTGTCAGTTCTTCCACTGTGGAGATTGACAATGGCTTTCCTTGCTTCTCCAGTGGCTCGCTGACCACCACCACAGTTGGGTCTAGCCATCTGGGGGGGATCTCAAAGCATGTTCTGGGGTCGGTGGATAGACTGATGGTTAGGAAGGGCTCGGTGATCTTCTCCTCTAGCCGTAGGCCAAGTAAAGAGGGCAGTGGATCCTCAGAAAGGGAGGGGTCTTTGCCCAAGACCTTGACCTCACAGGGTAGTGGGACCTGGGTCATTAGCTTGGCCAGACTGTAGCGTTTCCCATCGCTCATCTCTTCCACAAAACCGCAAGAGGAGTAGATGGGGAGCAAGAGCTGTTCCTTCTCCTCTCTCTGTTCTTCTTCCTCTTCCTCTTCCCCAACCAGATCACTCAGTCGATTACAGACCAGAACCTCCCCATCGGGGCCCTTGTCTTTCCCCAACACCTCTATTCGGTCGCCTCTGAAAAGGGAAGGGCAAGTGGAGTCACCCTCCTCACCCTCCCAGTCTTGTGTGGCCACCACACAGAGTGGAAAGCCAGGTACCAAGGCAGCCAGGAGATCAAAAGCCGTATGAAATTCTCGGGGCCGGCGCCTCAGTTTGCCCTGGTAGGCTCCTGAGATGAAGAAATGTCGGGAGGTTTTCCGGGTCCTGCTGGAGGCCAATACCCGCCATGGTGGGGAGGCTGGGCCATGAATCATGAGCTCCTCTCCCTTCTTCAGGGACCTTTGAAAGAGAGGGGGACCATCGGGGACATCTAGGATCACTACCCGCATTGGGAAAGGCCCTCCCTGGGCCAAGATGTCACTTAGCAGCAAAGGTTTGACAAAGTCTTGATGATGATCCGAGGATGCAGTGACGTCCTCCACATCCACTTCCAGGGTAGATGGGATCTTCACAATGTCTGTACGCACTGTGGAGGGAGGTGAGGGTCAGACCTTGGGACCTCTACCAACAAACACAAGAAGTATCTTTACCCATCCCTGACAGGTCCTATCCAAGTGAGCTTAATCCTAGGAAGGCCCAGCATCTCAGGCCAGGCTTCCCTTTCCCTCTTTTCAAAAGGAATGGCCTCAAAGGCAGAATACACTGTATGGAGGAGTTAGAAGGAGTCTTAGAAGTCAAGTCAGAACCACCATCTCATTTTACAGAGGTGGAAATTGAGGCCCTTAGAGGGGAAGAAATTTACCCAAAGACAGTTTCCATGGGAAGAATGAGAGGTGGAAGGAATATTAAAAGTCATCTACTCCAAACCCCTCATCTTAGAGACATGGAAATAGGCCCAAAAGAGTACCCTTGGTCTTAGAAGAAGTAACAGCAGAGATTGGTTTTGCACAAAGGTCCTCTGACTCTAAATCCCAAGTCCTGTACTATATGGACCAAGTGACTTAATGCTCACACTTTAGGACTCAGCTAGATGGGCTTAGATGGTTTGTGACATACTGTTGTGTCCAAGGATCTCTTGCCCTGGTAAGGCTGCCCAGGATCCAGAACCTGTTCAGTTTCCAGAAATCTCTAGTTGCTGTAGATGCCCATATTGTTATCTCTGTTTCCTCTGCTTTTCACTCACCTTCCCTTTACCACTTTTGGGAGGCCTTGGGGACAAAAAGAAGGGAGATTCGAGGAGGGGAGGAAAGGGGCCCATCCAGTGACTTAGTCATCCCCCAATTTGAGACCCCTCCAGGACCCTCTTCCAGACTCTCTGTGATTCACAAAGCCCTTTCTTTACAACAACCCTATAAAGAAGGAAATGCCAGGATTATTCTCCCCACTTAGAGATGAAAAAACTAAGGTTTGGAGCAATGAAGCAATCTGGCCATGGTGGTTAGAGCTCTGGGCCTGGAGTCAGGAGAACCTGAGTTCTACTCAGATACTTACTAGCTGTGGGAGCCTGGGCAAGTCACTTAATTTGTTTGTCTTAGCTTCCCCAACTATAAAACAGAGATAATAATAGTACCTGCCTTGCAGATTGTTGTGAGGATCAAGTGAGATAATATTTGTAAAGTGCTTAGCACACTGACCGGCACACAGCAAGTGATAGGCTCATGGTCAATTCTATACACACACATACATATACATTACACTTATATACACAGATACATATATATACACACATGTATATATATTATACATATATACATATACACATGTATGAATACATATGTATGTATACACACATACAAATGTCTATTCCCTTTCCCCCAGGTGCTATGTGTATCTGTGTATACACATATATACATATTATACACACACACATATACATGTTTACACACATATGTACACCATACATATATACACACATGTTTATTCCCTTTCCCCCAGGTGCTATGTGTATCTATGTGTGTGTATACACATACACACATGTTTATATACATATAAACATGTGTGTATGTGTGTGTATACACATACACACATGTTTATATACATATATACATTATACACATATACACATACATGCATATGCTTATTCTCTTTGCCCTCTGCTATCTTTGTGGACTCACTCAAGATGAGTCCAAATGTGGTGCCCAGAACTAAACAGAACACTCCAGATATGGGACTACTGATGGTCCCCTGACCAGAGTGGGGGACACTGAAACTTTTCTTCCCTCCTTTCTCCTGGAAAGTCTAACATAGCATTACATTATTTTGTCTCCATGTTACCCAGCTGACTCACCCAGAGTTTTTAATGCACTGAACCCCTCACATCTTCTTTGCATACATTAGCAATGTCTCATCACCCTATGCTCTTCCAGTTGGAACCTTAACCCTAAGTGTAAGACTTTGCCTTCACCACTGTTCAGCTTTGTTTGGTGGCTTCAGCTCTTGGTCCTGTCTTGTCAAGTCTTTCATTCTGACTCCCAGTTCAGTGTCTGCCATCACCTCAAGTCATTTACCTTGTGTCCTGTGGCTAAATGTCCACACCCAATGACTCTTGAATCTCTGAACTAATGCCCCTCCAATACTCTCTCACATGCTTTGTGGTCCACCCACCTTGCCTAGCAATTTTTAAGCTCCTTCAGGAATTAGTAGGAGGAATGCTGGGCACCTAGGTGGCACATAGGATAGAGTGCCAGGTCTGGACTCAAGACCTGAGTTCAAATCCAGGCTCAGACAATTAGTAGCTGTGTGACCCTGGCCAAGTCACTTAATCTTGTTTGCCTCGATTTTCTCATCTATAAAATGATCTGGAGAAGGAAATGGCAAACCGCTGTAGTGTCTTTGCCAAGAAAACCTCAAAATGAGGTCATGAGTTGGGTGGGACTGAAAAATGACTAAACAACAATGAAGAGGAAAACAAAGAATGATAGATGGACTGTTTTGATATTGGCTTAAGATAAGAATAATTACAAAGATACATCTGTTCCAGGTTGGGTAAGCCATGTAATATATTTAAAAACCAAAGAGAATTTACTTTGGGGTCATTCACTTCCATATTCCCATTAGACTGCAAGCAGGAAATGTCTTTTGCCTTTTTTTGTATCCTTGGTGTTTAGCACAGTGCCTGGGACACAGTAGGCGCCTAATAAATATTTATTGAGTGATTATTGCTATGTCAGCCCTTCCAGTACTTTAAGAACTTGAATATTTTCTATGTGACCGCAGGCAAGTGTCTTTGTTTTCCTCATCTGTAAAATGGGAGTAATATCAGTAGCACCTACCTCACAGATTGTAACCTCTATTAAAGTGTTTTTTAGACCTTAAAGTGCCATATAAGTATTAGCAGTAGTAGTCACTGCCATCACCTTTCTGCATAGATATTCCTAATATAGAGCTTTCTGCTGCAGGCGCTCTGAACTGAAAGTCCTGCCTATCTCAGCCCCCTGGGTTCTGGTGTTCAAGGCAGCCCTGATTCCTCACCTGGCCAGGAGACTGTATTATCACTTGGATTCTGATTCAGACCCCACTTATCTTTCCCATGGTGAAGGTTGGGGGCTGTTGGGGCTATTTTTCCCCAATCACCAGCAAAGGTCAAGTCCTCCCTGACTCCACTCTGGGTGACATTACATCATGTGCTGCCCATGGGAGATTCTCAGGAGATGTGCTTCCACGGTGGAGCAAAGAGGTGAAATGGGTGTTAGTAGATCACACTAGGATTTCCACCATGGTGGTTAGGGAACCTGAGGAAGATGCAAAGAGGCTGATTTCCTGGGACCAAACTGGTGTGGCAAGGAGAAGGGGCATGCAGGAGAGAGACTAGGAGAAGATGGGAAGCATAGTATAGCTGGGGCTTATTCTGTGTTCAGTGTCAGCCATCCTCTCCTGGAGTCATCATTGGCATATGGAAGACCATTCAAAGGTCTTTGTCATTCTAGGACTAGAGCTAATGCTTCTCCCACATAAAGCATGTTCCAGAATTAGAAAAGCAAGTGATGAGAAAATTGTGCTTAGACTTAGTGCTACCCACTTAAATTGTACCAGCTGAGCTTACAATTCCCCCTTATTCCTATACCTCAAAGGGAAGGCAGGGTGCCCACCAGTGGGCATCCTGTATGGTGTCTGGATTCCAGCATGCCCTCTATCATTTACCAGCTAGAGTTCAGGAACAGAATATGGGATAAGAGTGGAATTTTTCACCCTCCACACTTTCTTTCAGTGCTCCTTCTCCAGGATTGTCCACCCAGCCTAAAAGATCCCTGGGACTCACTGTGCATGATGGCATCAATCTCATACTCAGGTTGGAGGATCAGGGAGTTCCAGTGGAGAGTGGGGCAGATGAAAGGTTGATCCATCAGAACAGGATTCTGCAATGTTTGGAGTAAAGTCTGTGGAAAGTCTGGTCCCCAGTTGTAAAAAGTCCCTTGCAGAGACAGAGGTAGGTACATGGTGCAGTTATGGTTTCCTGAGTCCATCATGCAGCAGGCATAGTTTATACCCTGGTACATCTTCATAGCCATCAGCATAAGGGGCTGGTCTCTAGGCACCACATTGCCCTCTACTTCGATGTCATGTACTGAGCTGAAGCAGATGGGTAGTGCCATGTTTTTGGTGGCAGCAGATACTAACTTGTTCAGGGTGCCATAGAGCTGAGGTTTGACAGTTGAGCTAAAGTAACCTGTGGAAAAGACAGCAGAGAATGGCTATATCACGCGGTGCTAGCCCAGGGCCCTAAACACTGGGACTTAGCTTGTAAAAGATCTATACAGAAGGTGGGAGCCAAGGCATGTAACAGCATGAATAGAGGAGCATAGCACAGTCTGGTAAAGCTTGTATTGTGAATGCTAGAGTTAAAAAGCTGGTAAAACAAGGTAAGGCCAACAACAACTAAAGCAGGTTTGAGGTTTGGGGTTTTTTCTGGCTATGTTGGGTAGGACTCAAAGAAAAAGTAGGAATGCTGTTTTGGGGTGGAGGAGACAGTGAGAACTAACAACAGAGAGAAGACAGAGCTTCTCGGTTCTCATTTCACTCCTGTTTTCTCTGTGCTTTTGTTCTGGAAATAACAGGAGAAGATAGTAAGAGATGCACTAGCTACCCCTTGGTGAATTAAGTCACTTGCCTTCAACGGACTATCTTCTCAGGCACAAAAAGAATGGGTGGATATGATTGCTGAGTTACTGTCAGCAAGATCTGAGAGATTTTAGAAAATAGGAAAGATGTTGCAAGACTAGAGCAAGGCAAATGTTGTCCTGACTTTCAAAAAAACAAGAGCCTCAATATGGTGCACCAGTAAGCTCATCTTCAATTTTTGGGAAAAGTCCAGAATAGATCATGAGAAAGATGGCTAGTGAACATCTAGAAAGAGAAGCAGTCATCACAGAGGGCCGGCAATACGTCATTAAAAACAGTTTGTGCCAGAGCTCATTGTCCCTTTTAACAGGATCATTGCTTTACAAATACTATCTCATTTGACCCTTACAACAACAACCCTGGGAGGTAGGTGCTATTATGATCCCCATTTTACAGCTGAGGAAACTAAGGCAAACAGAGGTTAAGTGACTTGCCCAGAGTCCCACAGCTACTAATTGTCTGAGGTTGGATTTGAACTCAGGTTTTTCTGATGTCAGGCATAGTTTTCTATACACTGTACCAACCAGCTGCCTTCCATCAAAAACGCAGGTAACACAAAGTCAGGATACAAAAAGTTATTGATAAGGTAGAGTATTAGGCTGAACCTAAGAAGATGAAATTACAAAGAGATAAATGCAATCTTAACTTGGGTTGTTATTGAATCATTTCAGTCATGTCCCCAGTTTGAGGTTTTCTTGGCAAAGACAGTGGAATAGTTTGTTATTTCCTTCTCCAGCTCATTTTACAGATGAGGAAACTGAGGCAAACAGGGTTAAGTGACTTGCCCACGGTCACACAGGTTAGTGAGTGTCTGAGGCTGGATTTGAACTCAGGTCCCTCTGACTCCAGGTCCAGTGCTCTATCCACTGTCCCTTAAACTGAGTACAAAAAAAAAACCAACCTCACAAGTACAGGATGGAAGAGTTCTGTCTAGACAATAGTTTTGTCTGAAAAAAAGAGCTGGGGGTTTTAGTGGGCTGGAAATGCAATATGAGTCAGCAATGTGATGTGGCAGTCAAAAAAAGAAAATGTAATCTTGGGTTTAGGAGATGGGAAACACTCTGTAGTCTGCCTTTATCAGATTACATCTGAAGTAACATGTTCAGTTGTGGACATCGCAGTTCAAAGACACTGATAAGCAGAAAGCATGGTGAAGGGCCCTGGGTCTTGGGACAGGAAGATCAGCTGAAATAATGGGGCTTGTTCAACCTGAGGAAGGAGACTCAGATAGAATGTGAGAGCTGCGTTAAATACCCAAAAGGCAACTATGTGGAAGGTGGACTGGGCAAAGTCTGTCTGACCCCAGAGGGAAGAGCCAGGTGCAAGGGGCAGAGGTTGAAAAGGGGTC
This sequence comes from Notamacropus eugenii, assembly GCF_028372415.1. Lineage (NCBI taxonomy): Eukaryota > Metazoa > Chordata > Mammalia > Diprotodontia > Macropodidae > Notamacropus > Notamacropus eugenii. Next base: position 68,983,716 of record NC_092876.1, on the reverse strand, counting down.
ATTCAAGGCTTGATGTCAAGAGAAAATTTGGCCATAATCAGAGCTGCCCACAAATGTAATGGACTGCCTTGGTGGTGGTGGATTCCCTCTCCTTGGTCATCTTCAAGCAGAGATGACTTGTCCAGCATAACGTTATGCTGAGGATTCCCTTATTCTGTGAGAGTGGATGGCTTCTGAGATCTCTTCTGACTCTCAGATTCTGTGATTCAAGCCCCTATCAGGACAGATTAGCCAGCAGAACTGACCTGACCCAGAATCATCATCTATCTTAGATGCCAGGCCTCTATTTGCCTTGTGGTATCCAAGACACCTAGCTGGGGGCCAGAGACGTGCATGAGCAAAAAGAATGTGCAACACCATGAATGTACCCACGTGTCCAAGAGTGTGTAACTCACCCCAGGTGTGGATTTGCAAATGAAGCAACTTATATATGGAATATATATGGAATGCTGCGCCTAGTGATCAATCAGGTATCATTCATACCAGGCACAGTTGTGGGTGGTGGTGATAAAAGACAAAAATGAAACCATCCTTGCCCCAAGGAACAGAAGGAGAGCTGGGAGGCAGCTAGGAGGAACTTCCATCCTATTACAACATATTTACAGATAAGTAAATTTGGTATGCAAAATACTGGTATGTTTTTGCATACTACTGTATACCAAATATAGTAGTATGCAAATATATTTGCATAATACTGTATACCAAAAACAGTGCTACTATTACTCTGTATATAAAACACAAGTATGCAAAAATGATTGGGGTAGAGACTTTGAGAATCAAGAAAGGCATTTTTAAGGTGGTGGCATGGTGACTGGGCACTGAAGGGAGCGTGAGGGTCTTGGAAGAAGAGATAAAAAGCATCTAGGTATGAAGGACAGTCTATGCAGAGACAGAGAAGGGGTTTTGTATGTGGGAAACAATGAATAGGTTGGTGGGACTGGAAAGTAAGAATTGTGTGTCATCAGCCTGGAAAGAGGAGTCTAAAATGCTAAATAGAGGAGTTTGTACTTTTCCCTAAAGTAAATGGTAAAGAGTAAGGCTTCTTGAGCAAGGGACTGATGTAGTCAGACTTTCACTTTAGGAATGCTGATTTGGCAGCTGTCTTGAGGAGTGGATTAAAGAGAGAAGAGGGTATTGTAATGGTTGAGGTAATGAGGGTCTGAACTCTAAAATATCTGAAGTATAAGAAGAGAGGAGAGATGGAAGAGATATGGAGGAAGTAGAGCAAACAAGACACAGGAACTAACTGGCTCTACAAGACAAATGAGAAGGAAGAATTGAAAATTATTCCATTGCCAATGAGGTTGACTAGAAGGAAGATGATGGTGCCCTTGGCTAGAGAGGTGAGGGGGAAGGGTGAGTTTAGGGAGGAGAATACTGAGTTCTGTCCTGTAAATCTTGATCTGAATGTCTCATAAGCATCTTGAACTTTTAACACATTCAAAACAGAACTTATTAAAACATTCCCCTCCTCCCCAAACCTCCCTTCTAAAGCAACCAATCAATAAACCTCAATAGTTCCTGATTCCTTTAAGGATCAAATATAAAATCCTCTTTTTTACATTTAAAGCTCATCATGTTGCTTATATTAATTAGAGAGAGAGAGAGAGAGACAGAGACAGAGAGAGAGAGAGAGAGAGAGAGAGAGAGAGAGAGAGAGAGCAGATCAACGAATAGGGTATGCAATCAAAAAAAATTAAAAATCCCCAGTTAAGCACCAAAATAGAAATCCTGAAAAGCAAAGAAGGCAGTAATAAAATTAAAAGAAAAAAAATTGAACTAAATAAAACAAGGAACTAGTTTTATGAAAATCCGATAAAATAAATAAACCATTGGTTAATTTGATTTAAAAGAATGATGAAAACCAAATTACCAATATCAAAAATGAAAAGGGTGGATGCATCACCAGTGAAGATGAAATTAAAGCAATTATTACCACCTGTTTTGCCCAATTATAGATCAATAAATCTAACAATCTAAGTGAAATGTATGAGCATTCACAAAAATATAAACTGTGCAGGTTAACAAAAGAGGAAATATAATATATGTATATATATGTATAAAATAAATCCTATCTTAGAAAAATAAATATTCTCCCTAAGAAAAAAATCCCCAGGACTAGATGGATTTACAAGTGAATTTTACCAAATATTTAAAGAACAATTAATTCTAATACTGTATATATTTGGAAAAGTAAGTAAAGAAGGAGTCCTACTAAATTCCTTTTATGACACTAATATGGTTTTGATACCTAAACCAGGAAGAGCAAAAACAAAGAAAGAAAACTACAAACCAATTTCCTTAATGAATATTGATGAAAAACTTAAAATAAAATACTAGCAAGGAGATTATAGCAATGTATCACAAGGATCATACACTATGACCAGATAGGATTTATACCAGGAATGCAGGGCTGGTTCAATATTAGGAAAACTATCAGAATAATTGATCATATTGATAATAAAAACAACAAAAATCATATGATTATCTCAAGAGATGCAGAAAAAGCTTTTGACAAAATACAGCACTCATTCCTATTAAAACACTAGAAAGCATAGGAATAAATGGAGCTTTCCTAAAAGCATTATCTGTAATGAGGATAAACTAGAAACTTTCTCAATACAATCAGGGGGTGAAGCAAGGATATCCATTATCACCACTATTATTCAATATTATGCTAGAAATGCTACCCATAGCAATAAAACAAGAAATAAAAATAGAAAAGAAAAAGAATAAGCAATGAGAAAACAAAACTATCATTCTTTGCAGAGGAAATGTTGGCATATTTGGAGAATCCCAGAGAATCAACTAAAAAACTAATTAAAACAATTAACAAATTTAGCAAAGCTTCAGCATATAAAATAAACCCACATAAATCATCAGTATTTCTATATATTACCAACAAAGTCCATCAGGAAGAGATAGAAACAGAAATTCTATTTTCAATAACTGCAGAATATTGGTTGAAATTCCAAGGGATCAGGGACCTTTTTCTAGGTAAAGACACCTCTCCTTAGATCATACCATCTTGGAAGCATCGAAAACTTCCAAACACCCAGAACTAGCTTTGAAAACAGCAGTACAAAAAAAAAAAGCCTGATGCTTGAGATGGTGTCCTTCTTCCTCCACACTCCAAAGAAAGTTCAACTTTAACATAAAGTTCAAAATCAAGAAATAGGGTGGAAAATGAGCAAACAACAACAACAAAAAAGAACCTGACCATAAAAAGTTACTATAGTGATAAGGAAGATCAAGACACAGCCTCAGAAGACGACAATGTCAAAACAGCTACAAGGGAAGCTTCAAAGGGAAAAAAAAGTGAATTGGACGCAAGCCCAACAAGAATTCCAGGAATAGCTAAAAAAAAAATTCAACATCAAATAAGAATAGTAGGGGGACAATTAGGTAAAGAAATGAGAGTAAAGGAAGAGAATTATGAAAAGAAAAGTAACAGCTTGGTAAAAGATATTGAAGAAAACAACACTTAAAAAACCCCAGAATTGACCAGTTGGTAAAAAAGGCACAAGTATTCACTGAAGAAAAGAATTCCTTAAAAAGCAGAATGGGCTATACGGAAAAAAAATAGGCAAATTCACTGAAGAAAAGATCTCCTTGAGACATCAAGAAACAATCTAAGTAGAAAGAAAGAAAAACTAGAAGAAAACGTACACTAGCTCATCAGATGAGCAACTAACCTGGAAAACGTATTTAACATAGACAATTTTAAAATTATTGGGAGGGAGGGGTTACAAAAGGGAGGGTGGACTAAGGGAGGATGTGGTGAGAAGCAAAACAGATTTTTGAGGAAGAACAGAATAAAAAAAGGAAAGAAAATAGAATGTAGGGAAATATACAGTTAGTTATCATAACTGTGCATGTGAATGGAATGAGCTCACACATAAAAGGAAATCAGTTAGCAAAATGGATAAGGAACCAGAATCCAACAATATGTTGTTTACTAGAGACACACATGAAACAGAGACACAGAGAGAGTTCAGATAAAGGACTGGAGCAAAATATTATGCTTCAGCTGAACAAGACAGGAGTAGGAATGATCTCAGACAAAGCAAAAGCAAAAATAGACTTAGAAATAATCAGAGAAACTACATTTTGTTAAAAAAGATAACAGACAATAAAGTAATGTCAAAAAATTTTACAGTAAGTTTCTCTGATAAAAGCATCATTTCTCAAATATATAGAGACCTGATTCAAATTTATAAAAATAAGAGCCATTCCCTAATGGAAAAATGGCCAAAGAGTACGAATAAACTTTCAGAACTCAAAGCTATCTATAATCATGAAAAAATGCTCTTAATCGCTATTGATTGGAGAAATGCAAACTAAAATAACTCTGAGGTAAAATCTCACATCTATCAGAAATCGCAAATGCTCAAGGAGATGAAGGAAAATAGGTACACTAATAAACTGTTGGTACCGCTGTAAGCTGATCCAACCTTTCTGGAGAGCAATTTGGAACTATTCCCAAAGGACTATAAAACTGTGCATACTTTTTAATCTTGCAATATCATTACTAGAGCTATACTTCAAAGAGATGAAAGAAAAAGGAAAAGGGCCTATGTGTACAATAATATTTATAGCAGGTCTTTTTGTTGTGGCAAAGAATTGGAAATTAAGGTTAAGGGGATGCCCATCAGTTGGGGAATGGCTGACCAAGACATGGCATATGATTGTCATGAAATACTATTGTGTTATAAGAAATGAAAAGGAGGATGCTTTCAGAAAAACATCAGATGACTTGTATTGACTAATGCAAAGTGAAGTGAGCAGAACCAGGAGAACATTGTCCACAGTAACAGCAACATTGTATGATGATCAACTATGAAAGACTTGGCTACTCTGATCAAGATAATGATCCAAGACAATTCCAAAGGACCCAGTGATGAAAAATGCTCCCCATTACTAGAGAGAGAACTGATGAACTCTGAGTGCAGATTAAAGTATACTTTTTAAAGTTTATTTTTCGTGTGTGTGTGTGTGTGTGTGTGTGTGTATTCTTTTGCAACATGTCTAAGATGGAAATATGTTTTGTATGACTTCACACTGCCTTCTCAAGGGATATGGGAGAGAATTTGGAACTCAAAAATTTTTTAAATGAATGTTAATTTTTTCTTATATTTAATTGCGAAAATTTAATGAAATAAATAAAAATATATATTTTTTAAAAGAGCAGTCCTCCAATTCAAGTGGGCACAGAGTAAAGAGATGGGATTCTCACAACCCTGACCAGTTCATTCTTTTTCTCTGCCCCCTGAAAAACCCATTGCCCATAGCTTGGGAATAAATTTTCCAGGAAAGAGCAGAGTAGATCCAGGTGAAGTTTGAGGGTCAATGAATTAAGTCATTGAGTTAATATCACTGAAACATCCCTTGGAGGAACCAAAGTATGGTTGGTTTGCTGAGGTAACTGCAGTTTGGGAAAGAGGTGGGGCAGCAGGACTGAGAAGAGCTTATGACAGAGCCACAGAGATTGGCCTGGAGCAGCCCAGACAGAACCTTAGAACAAGGCACAGAGGGATTCACGAAGGTATCATTATATAGGTTCAGGTAGAGAGGTCAAGACAGGATCAATTATCCAGCCACAAAGACATTCAGAGATATCCAGAGAGGATCACAGAGAGACTTTTCTGAACCCTGTGCAGACAGAGAATGAGGCAGTCAGATGTCCTAGTGTGGCAGAGCCCCTGGCTGCATTCACCTGCCAAGTGTCCAACACACTTTCACTCCTAATGTTCCTGGATATGATATTAAATGCTGAGAGTGCTTTCCCACCCCTATAACTTTCCTCAGGCTGTTTCCTATGCCTGAAACTTCCAGACCTCCCCATGTAACAAGCTAAATCCTTAGTCATCCTTCAAAGCCCAGATCAAACCTTTACTCATTCTATTTGGAAATGACCCTTACTCCTCAAGCCTCACAGAGTACTTACTTTGTAGCTTTAGAATCTATTTTTCATGGATTATTCTGTTTTTACTGTTATCTGCAGGTATGATTGAGTTAGCTAAGGGGCATGGTGTATAGGGCTGGAGCTGGAGTCAGGGAGACTTAAAGTCAATTCAATCCTGCCTCTGACAGTTATGTAGCTGGGTGACCCTGGGCAAATTGTCCGTCTCAGTTTCCTCATCTGTAAAATGGGGGTGGTGATAGCACCTATTATGAGGGTCAAATAAGATAATATTTGTAAAGTGCTTTGCAAACCTTAAAGAGCTATATAAATGCCAATTATTATTATGATAAATCATTACTATTCTCAGTGCATGTGTCAGACTCTCCAACTAAAACGAGGGCTAAATCTTTGTATCTTTGTATTCTCTCAGTCCCTAGCAGATGCTCTGCAAATAGCAAGTGGTTAATAAACCTTGCATTGATTTCAGTCATGTATGTACATATGCATACATGTATATATACATCTTAGAATATGAGCACAGGCTAGGATTTGGTGCAGGATTCTTTAACCTTTTATAGGTTCTTGGTCCTCTTTTTAAGGCTGGTGATCCCTTTTCAGAATAATATTATTAATGCATAAAATAAAATCCCTAAGATTACAAAAGAAACCAATTATGTTGAAATACAGTTATTGAAATATTTTTTAAAACACAAACACTAAGTTCACAGTCTCCAGGTGAAGAATCTCACATTTAGGTGAATGAGAAGATAGTGGGGGATGGAAGGGAGGGAGAGGTTTCCAGTTCACCTGTGAAGTCAGGAGAGAGCTCAGTGATGTGGCCTGTTTCAGGGTTCTTACAGATCACTTTCTTGAGACTAATCTTGATGACTTTTATGAGGTCTCCAGTGGACAAACAGCACTCAACTCCAGAGAGTTCATAGATGGAGCCTATGGAAACAATCATAGTGGCAAAAAAATATTAATCATAACATATTTAAAGGATGTTTTAAAGCTTACAAAATCACCCTGATTATACAATCAAGAAAACTGGGGGCCAAAAAGTTTTAAAGTAAGTTGCCCAAAATCACATAGTTAATTATTGGAAGAACCAGGACTGGAACTCTGGCCTTCTGATTCCAACTCTCTTCCTCCCTCTCCAACATTCTTCAGTTTTCCCAATTCAGTTGTGTCCTGAGTCTCAGTCAGTCCTTGCCCCTCACCCCCACCCCAACTCCTACAGCCTTGATTGACCATCTCCTTTATGGGGCCAGAGTTACCCAAACAAGAGCCAGTGAACAGGCATCTTGTCCTCCAACCCTTGTCCAGCTTGGACATGGAAAAAAGAAGGAAACAAAACCATATCAGAAACTCTAGATGCTTTTAATCTCCAACACAAAGCAAAAAGTTAAGGGTCAATGAGTCAAAGGGTAAGGGTAGTAAGTCAAAACAAAGACAAAGTCAACCATTCAATATCAACCTAAAATTTGACTATAGAGGCTTGAGAAGTAAAAGAAATGGATAGTGAGAGAGAAATCCTAAAACAGGAGGATTTGGAAAATATCTGATCATGTGGAAGGTCAAGAAATCCAACACACCCCAGAGACCCCAGAGAAGGATCATACACCACCTGAGCCTGCTGCTGACAGCTTTAACCTTGCTGCCCAGAGAGGAGGCAGCACTCATCACAACCGCAGACACTGCTGCTGACAGCTTCCCATCTAGGCATCTCTTTCCACCGGCTGAACCGGCTGAAGGAGGACTTTGATATCACAGACTCAGACACTTGGGGGGGGAGGAGGTGACCAATTTTCCACCTGTATAGATCCATTTGCAAGATTAAGGGAGTGGTGATGTAAGGCGCCTACACCAGCTGCTCCTCTTAAAATATGCTTTGGGATTAGTTGATTGCACTTCCCCTGTTGTAACTCAGCCATTTAGTTTCATCTTTGTTTTATTTGATGCCTCCCTTTGTCAGCTGTGCTAGCTGCAGATTTCTGTGTGAATGAAGTCTTGTTGTAGGGTACTCATATGCTAAAGGCCTTCCTAATCCACTCAGCCTCCAGCCACTGTTTGCTCTAGAGCCAGGTGCGCTCCGTGCAAAACAAAGAAGGGGATATGTTGGGATTGGAAGCTCAATTCTGTGTGGACGGTCTCGGGCGGGTAAAAGTGGGACTTCTAAATCTTAGAGTCTTACGAGGCCCTCCATGAACAGTGGGGATTCGAGAAGGTTAGACTGAGCTAGCTCGGCTAGCTCGGGTATTTCCGCCTCTCCCCGGGAAATACGTGATGGGTGGAGTCTCCCTGCCCTCGAGGTCGTCCCGGATTGGAGCACACCTAGTTACCTAACAGCACGGTATTGAGATGCAAACTGTGTGGCTGAAGGTTAAGTAGGATTGAGGAAGCCTGAAAGCTCTCTTAGCACGTGTGGAGCCAAAGAGGACAGTAGGCTCCACTTCTTTTCTTTCCTCTCTCCCCTCCCCCTCTCTCCCCGCTTGTACTTCTACTTCCAATCTCTTAAGATCCTAGCCTCCTTAGGAAATCTCCCCCTCTTCCTCCTAAGGAAGATCCCCCTGCACTTATAACCCAGACCCTGAAATAAAGCTCAACCCCTGTTCGACTCTGAAAAAAAAAAAAAAAAGAAAAAAAAAAAGAAATCCAACACACCCAAAACACAAGGTTAAATTAAGACAGAAACTGAAAGCTTCGGTAGTATTAATATAATGAATAAGCGGATGGTTTCTTCAAGGGAGGTAATAGAAACTAACTTCTTGGAAACAATGAAGAAATAGCAGGGCCAGAAATAGTTCATAGTAGCACACGCCTTTCATATAAGCTCAGGAATTACTGGTAGCAAAGCATGCTACTATATAATATTATGATATGATGAAAATACTCATGACCCCTCTACTTACAGAACCACTACATGTTTTGATACTTTATATACTCACAGTTTGTATCACAAAAAATAATCTATAAACATACAAAAAATAATAATAAATTGGATGAGGAACAAAAAAAACGTTTGTTCGGAAGTCCCAGGGGTACAAAGAGCAACTTATTATTGATTTGGTAAATCATGAAACAAGATGCCCAAAAGTTCCATAATGTGTAGGTAGCCTTTGTTAATTGTCACAAAGCTTTTAACTCAGTTCTGTCCTGAAAATATACAAAATACACAAAATAAGTTTAATGAGAATACTATTTGATATTCATGCAGAAAACTGGTCTCTACTTAAAAACACATTACCAACACAATAGTTTTATAAAATCTGTCCTTTTTCAGGAAGACAGTTTGTTCTAGGCTTAAATCTATTATCATCTCTCCCAAGTATAATTATGACTTCCAAATTAAAGAGGGACTTGAAACCCAAAGGCTCTTATTAATTCATCAATTGATAAATACTGATGATTTCAAACTATATGATTCCACCAAAAGACACATTAGATGACTCTTTCATCTTGTGGAGTCTTTACCCAACAATAATAAAATGTCATTTGAAATTTTAAGTGTAAAATTTTTAACATACGCTATGGAAAGGTAGAGACCAAAGACTTTGAGCTTGAATCTGAACATTACATTGAACAAAGGAGGAAGACAATACCTATAAATATCTTGATCTTCTCTAAGCAATACACATCTGGTAAAAAAAAAAAATGTCAAAGTGATATCTGTGGCTACCTATGTTTAGAGACTTTCTAGCATCCTATGATCAAAGTTGAATGGGAAAAACACATTTGAAACAATAACATCCATTCAATACCAGTCTTCATGTACATTTTTGGAACTATAAAGTGAACCCTAACAGATTTTCAAAATACACAAACTAAAATCAGTACAATATTAACATGGAAAGATGAACACTTCCTCATCAAAAAGGAGGAACATGACTGATACAAATCCTCCCTTACCCACCTCCACCAACTCTTCATCACTGGACTCCTTACTATTTCTCTCACAACAAACTCCATCTCTCACTTTTGGGTATTTTCACTGGCTTTATCAGATGCCTGGAGCTCTCTCGCTCCTCATGTTCACAAACAAACCTTCACTATCCTAACATCCCTTTAAACTATAATCCTATATCTCTCCTCCCTTTAAGAGTCAAATTCTTAGAAAAAGCTGTCTACATTCAACACTTCCATTTTCTTACATCCCACTCACTTTCCAACCTCTGACCCTTTGACTTCCTACTCCATCTCTTGACTGAAATGGTTCTTTTCTTTCTGAAAAATAGATTTTCATTTCTTTCTTTTGTTTTTACATCAACTAGACTTCCCCCTGTGTTCGTTTCCCTTCCTCTTACCCATGGGCCATCTCTTATAACAATACTTTTAAAAGGAAGAAAAAAATTTAGCAAGACTGGTCAGCAAATCCACAACCCCCCCCAAAAAAATCTGCCATTATACACTCATGAGCCCTGAACTTTTCTGAGATCTTCCTATTTCTTCTTCTTTGAGTCGTTTTTCTCTCTAATTTCATGATATGAAGTTTCAATTCTTCTGTGATAGTTCTATTTAATGGTTGTAATTATTTTGTATGTTGTTTTCCTGACTTTGCTTACTTCACTTTGTATCAAAATGTTGACTATGCACCAGACACTGTGTTAAGTACTTAGAATACAAATATAAGAAGAAAGATAGTCCCTACCCTCTTTCAAGGAGCTTATATGTTAATGGAAGAAGAAAACACATAAAAAGAAACTGAAAATCAAGGTGGGGAGTACCAGTGTAGGGGTTTGGTAGAAAAAAATCTATAGGGTTGGGAAGCAAGTACAGTAGAACCTTGGTTTATGAGTAACCTGGTTTATGTATCCTTTGCTGGACAAGGAAAAATTTTTCACAAAATTTGTCTTGCAGGATGAACAGATTTGCAGTACAAACGTCATGTTTGGACTTGAACAGCTCATGAAGGAAAGATGTTCAACTAGGGAAGTGTTTTTTTTTTTAATTTTTGCTTTAATGACTTTTTTAAAGTACAATTCCAAATCAAAGCAGCTATCTTTTAAAAGTTCCACCACCACCCCTTAAAAAAATATCAAAAACAAGTGTTGTTAGATAGATTCCTAGTCAGAAGCAAACATAAAGAAAAAATCATTGAGTCAAAACATGAAAGTTATTCTAAAAAATGAAAAATAAGTGAAGGCAGTAGTGTTATTCTTACATTTAGTGAAGGTAGCATAAGAGAGAATACTCCCTATGTTGAAATCCCCTGTGTTCTCATAGAAGGAGATTCTCCTTCCAAGCAATAATCCTTCCTCCTCCTCCTTCAGCTTCTCATCTCCCTCATGCCAGTCACGACTCTTCTCAAAGGTAAAGTGCAGGTTAATTTATTTTATTTTCAGTTTATGTTGTATACTAATCATTGGAATTGTACTTCAGGCACATTAGGGACAAAAAACTCACTTAAAATTATAAATAATTATTTTTATATGAATATTTTGGGGGATGTGGTACTGATGATCTGACTTTATTACCTATAGGAAAATCTGCTTTGCAATACAAACAAATCACATGACCAACAGAATCTCAGAACAAATTAAATTCGTAAACCGAGGTTCTTCTGTATATAGAAAGGAATGAAGACATGGCTGGCCAGGTCACTTTCCTTAAAATTCAGGTTGTAAGAGGTATCAAATCACAGTGAGAGGCCTCAGGGATGAAGCACGAGAAGTCCCGGGGTGGAGGATAAGCAGGCTTCTGTAGTATGGTAGAGTAAAACTGTACCACATGAAGGAGCTCAGTGATATGGCAACCTGTTTAATCATTCCCCTAATGGATGGCATCTACTTTGTTTGAAACTGCTCATTTCAAAGTTACCAATGTTCACTTAATTGCCAGATCCAATGGACTTTTCTCATAATTCATTCTTCTTGATCTTTCTAGAGTATTTGACCCTGTGGACCACCTTCTCTTCCTGGTTAGATTCTCTCCCCTTGTTTTGTCATGATCACCATCCATGGCCCACCAGTGGCATGCCCCTAGGTTCAGTCCTGGGTTCTTTTTTCTTCTCTAAATACATACTCTCTCAGTGATTTCATCAGCTCCCATGGGTTCTAATATCATCACTATACAAATGACTCTGAAAACTTTATATTCAACCTTCATCTCTTCCCTGAGCTACAATCTCCCATCATCAGCTACTTGTGAAACATCTCTTCCTGTGTGTACCATAGATATCTTGTTAGATGGTTAACTGGACCCTTTTCCATTCAATCAGTATTAATCAGTTTGATATGATTCTGTAGGGATAATGATTATAAGTTCTGTATATTAGGCTTCAGAGGTGTGAACTGAAGATTGTAAGATCACTTGCTTAATCATAGGAAGCTAGCTAGAGGACCTCCATCTTGTTTTTCCTTGTTATGGTGGCCAAGCCCAGCATAGCAGAGGTGACTCAATTACATGGAAAGCCCCCCTGCCCCCAGCTATTTCTGTTGCCCCTCTGTCCCTTGTCATCTCTCTCTTGCCCAACAAGGGAAGATGACCATTAGCACTTGGCCAATGAGTCACCCTAGTTACTGGCCTGAGGGCTGCCTTTCTACCATTCATCCAGATAGATGTTTTGACATCAGCCTGGACCATAGGTGTGCTCATCTGCCTGGTAGGACCTCCTGAAAGAGTAAGATAGGTTTGTTAAGATCTTCTCACTAGCCTGTTTGTTCACCAGCAGGATTGAGTGTAGACCCACTGAGAGGGTCAAGGGCAAAGTCTATCAACCAATGAGATTCTGTATTTTTGATTTGCTTCACCTCTATTGTTGGGGTATCAAGCAGTATAAAACTAAGGCCCTGAAGGGAGGGGGCATCGCAGAGAATGAGGAAGATCTGAGGTTCACTTCATTAGAGGGGGTCATGCACCCTTTAATAAAGTGCCATTGGCTCAGAGCTCCGCCTCAGTGGTTTTTCTTGTAGATTAGGCAATATTAGAATTTCCACAAGGTGTTCAAAATGGAACTCATCATTTCCCCTCTCCGCTAAACCCATCTCACTTTTAAACTTCCCTATTTCCTTACAAGGTACCACTATCCTCTCAGTCCAGGTCTGCAACCTGGTGTCACCATCCTCAACTCTTCATTCTCTCTCACTCCTCACATTCTATCAATTACCAAGTTTGGTCAATTCTACTTGGACAACATCTCATTCTATCCTTTTCTTGCCAGTCTAGTTCAGGCCTTCATCACCACTGGAATGGACTATTGCAATAGCCTCCTAATTGGACTCCCTGCCTCAATTCATTCTCAGTCAGTTAGTGAATAAGTATTTACTAAGTGTCAATCATGTTCCAGACACTATGATGTGCACTGGGGAAACAAAGAAAGGTGAAAGACAGTCCCTGCACTCAAGAAGCTCACAGTCTGATGGGGGAAACAACAAGCAAACAATTATGTACAAACAAGCTATATACAAGATGCACAGGGAATTATTAAAAGAGGGAAGGCACTAAAATTAATGAGCATTAGGAAAAGCTTTTTGTGGAAGATGGGATTTTTAGTTGGGACGTAAGGGAAGCCAGGGAAACTGGGAGACAGCAGTGAGGAGGGAGAACAGTCCAGAATGCCCAGAGCCGAGAGATGCAATAGCTTGTTCAAAGAACAGCCAGAAAGTGAGTGCCACTAGACTGAAGAGGATATGCTGGGAGTGTGATGTGTAAGAAGACAGGAAAGGCAGGGAGGGACTAGGTTATGAAAGGCTCTGAATGTCAAATAAAGCATTTGGTATTTGACCCTGGAGGCACTGGGATGCCACTAGAATTTATTGAGTAGGGGAATGACATGATTGAAACTGTGTTTTGGAAATTTACTTTGGTGCTTGGGTGAGGCAGGCAGAACCACCAGCAAGCAGGTGACTGCAATAGTCTAGGTGTGAAGTGATGAGGGTTTGCACCAGAATGATGGCAGAGGAGAGAAGGGGTCATATTTGAGAGATGTTGCAAAGCTGAAATCAACAGACTTCGGCAATGGATTGGATATGATATATTTTCCTTCCTAATATGTCCTCCACATAAATGCCAAAGTGATGTGGTGTGTGTGTGTGTGTGTGTGTGTGTGTGTGTGTGTGTGTGTGTAAGGAGGGATGGAGGAAGAGAGAGAATGGGGAGAGAAAGAGAAGAGAGAGAGAAAGGGGAAGGAGATGGAGAGAGGGAAAAGAAGAGAGAGAAGGAGAGGGGATGAGAAAGAGAGACTGAGAGATAGAAAAAGATAGAGAGATTTAAATAAATTTATTTGAGGAAGAAAGAGAATATCTGAACACCAAGTGCAGCCTAATCTACATGAGTCTAGCAGTATGTCACCATAACTGATCTGTAACAACTAAGCAGATCATTTTCTTTTTTTGTTTGTTTTAGTTTTCAGCATTCACTTTTATAAGATATTGATTACTAAATTTCTCTCCCTCCCTCCCCTCCCCTCTCCAAGGTGGTATGCAATCTGATATAGGCTATACATATACAATAATATTAAACATATTTCCACATTAGTCATGTTAAGCAGATAGTTTTAAAAAGAAACTTCATATTGAACAGAGAAATTTAGATTCCTTTAAAATGAGGGAGTTGGACTCAGTGGCCTCTGACGTTCCTTCCCACTCTAGGCTTAGGACCTCAAGAAGCTATCTGACCTGAACTTCATACTATGCATAATAACCAGAATGCAATAAGGAAAAGATGATATCAAATACTTATTAAGAGAATATTTGTGGCAAGTTACCAGTTACAATATGAACATTTTAAGACTTTTTTATAAACAAAAAAAACTACATATTTATTTCAAGCATTTCAGATAAATACAACTTTGTACAGTTTTACTCACTCTATATCTACTGAAGGAGTTACTTTTAAAGCGCTCCTGGATGGGATGCTACTTATTAAGTGGTTTGGATGATAAACTTCTGAGCCTGGTTGTGGTACATATCACGGCTTAGATCGTAGAATCAGACACTGTGTTCTGTATACCTTGCTAAGACCTACGTGGTTTTCAAATATACATGTCCTAATTCATGGTAACATTTATTTTAAAAGATATAGCCCACTTTAAAGAGCCTAGACATCATTATATACAAAGCAGATTCTCAATTCTGATTTCAAAGTATGTGGTCCAAGAAGGGTGACATTTTGCCAATTCAATTGCCAATCTGTGCCAGTGGCTACTTTACAACACAAGTGATATAGCAGCATTTGTTTTTTTTTCCTTTTCTGAAAACTTCTAAATGTGTTCTAGAATGGTCACAGTTACAACAAAAATTCCTGGCTATCCTTGGGTCCTTCCATGTGATAGTTATAAAGGCTACCAAATTGAGCATTACTAATTAATTGCCAATAATTACTAATTAATTGAATTACCAACAAAAAATTCACTCTGCTGTACATATTGAACTTCTAGGAAGGTTAATAGTTCTTGACTTGGGGGCCTGGCTATAAATGACAATATTTGCCTTCACCACCCTCTCTGTTCAATTTTGGGTCCAAGGATTTCAACAGCAAGTCAGAAAACATAGGAAAACAGTCTCTTGTCTTTGCTGAGACAAAGTAGCTATTGACATCATTTTTCTGCCAAAATAATAGTTGTTTTTCAAATCAGATTTTATTATTCTCATATGCCATGGATCAATTTTAATGACCAAGGCCACCAATTCTGGGTTTCTGATTCCTCATTAATACTTATACCAGTCTCATAAGATGTTAAAATTCTGGTAATTTATAATATATTCCCAGAGGACTCCGTGAACTCCACAGTTGTATTCAGGTAGCTAGATGGCTCAGTAGATAGAATTCTGGGGCTGGAGTCAGGAAGACCAGAGTTCAAATGCGACCTCAGATGCTAGCTATATGACTGAGCAAGTTACTTAATATCTGTTTGCCTTAATCCACTGGAAAAGGAAAGAGCAAATAACTCCATTAACTTTGCCAAGAAAACTCCCTGGACGTTATTGGCATTATGGTCCATGGGGTCATAGAGTTAGAAATGACTGAACAAGAAAGACATCTAGCATCTTGCCTTGTATCGTTTGCCCTCCTATACACCTAACTTCTCATTTTCCTGAGCCCTCATGCTCTCTTCCAAAGTAATATTGCTTCAGCACCGGACGTGTCACTCCCCTGCAAGGAAGATTCACCAGCTCTTTCTTGCCTTTAGGATAAAATACAAACTCATCTGTTCATCATTTAAAACCTTCACAAGCTGGCTCCAGTTGACCTTTCCAGGCTTATTACACGGATCAATCTTTCATGCACTCTACTTTCCAACAAAACCAGCCTCTTTGCAGTTCTCTAGACAGATTATTTCATCTCCTATTTCATCTCTGTACCTTTGCACAGGCTGGCCCTATGCCCAAAACTTCCTTCTCACTTCCACCTTGAAGACCCCCCTAGCTTTCTTCAAAGCTCAGCTCGGTTACCACCTTCTACATGAGGTCTTTATGGATAATCATCTCTACCTGAGCTAGTAATCCTCAATTCAACCAAGAACCTAAAAATTACTTTGTATTTACCTTGCATATATTTTATCTACTTGTTTCTCCCAAGCTCCCTAAGGGCACAGACAATTTCATTTTTGTTTCATAGGATCATAAATTTGTAGCACAATGCCTAGGTCAAAATAGGCCTTAATATATTCTTGTTGAATGAATGAAGTCTTTCCTGATCCAGCGATTAGGCTGCCTCTTAATTTTTCTATATGTTGTACCCTCCCTGTAAAAGTATCCAAGAGCGTAGGGCTATTTTGTTTTCGTCTTACATCTCCAGTACCCAGCACAGTGTTTGAACATAGCAGATGATTTATAAATATTTGCTGATAACAGACATATATGTATATACATATATATAACATTTCATTTTATTTAAACATATACATACATACATACATATATGTTTAAATAAAACTAAATCTATATAAGTAGTCAAAGGATATGAACACACAATTCTCAAAAAAATTGCAAACAATTAACAACCATATGAAAGAATGCTCCAAATCCTGAATAATGAAAAAAATGCAAATAAAAAACCCTGAGGTTTCACCTTATACCCAACAAGTTGGCAAAGATATTAGAAGACAGAAATGGTCAGCGTTGGAGTCGTTGTGGGGAGACTGGAAAATTACTGCTTAGTTGGTAGCACTGTGATTTAGCACAAACATTTTGGAAAGCAATATGGAATTATGAAAATAATAACTAAATTGTCCATATCCTTCCACTTGGAGAGTCCACTACGAGGCATATATTCCATGAAGTCATTAATAAAAAGAAAGCTTCCATCTGTGCCAACATGATATCAACAGGTCTAGCTAACACTTATATAGCTCCTATTATGCGCCAAGCATTGTGCTAAGCAATCTCCAAATATTATCTCATTTGATCTTCACAACAACAACCCTGAGAGGTATTATCTCCATTTTACAGTTGAAGAAACAAACAGAGGTTAAATGGCCTCCCCAGAGTCATACAGCTTGTGAGGTAGAATTTGGACTCAAATCTTTCTGACTCCAGACCCAGTGCTCTCTCCTCTGTACCATCTACCTGCCTCTAAAGATATGCTGCAAAATGTTTGCGGTACATGGATGTAAAGGAATGTTACTGTAAGAGAAGCCTGGGAAAAGCTAGATGAACTGATACAGGGGAAGTAAAGAGCCAAGAAAACAATCTACACAATGACCAAAATAATGTCAATGGAAAAGACAATCACAAACCAAAAATGTCAAAAGTGGATATTGCAAAATTGCAAAGATCAAGCGATTTGATCCCAAACCCTCCCATCTTCTCCAGTAGATTGCATCATCTACTCAATCATCGTCACCCCGCCACATTATCAAATCTTATCCTATCAACTGGTTCCTTACCTTCAAACATGCCCAAGTCTCCCCTACCCTTAAAAAAAAAATCTTAACTGGAGCTATCAAGTTATCCTCCTCTCCTTCTTTCTCAGCCAGAAGAGAATTGGGAAGAGATCACCAAATGCACCCCTTTGCAGAGACTGGAGGTTCACACATGTTTTCCATTGCATATATTTTCAGATTTTTTCATTTTATTGATCAATTATGCTGATATTTTTCCCTCTTTTTCTTTTCTTAAAACTATTTTTATATGAATGACTTTCTGGGAGGCAGAGGAAAAGGGGATACTGAGAAACAATATGGTGATGAAGAAAAACAAAGGACATTTTTAAAAAACTGATTTAAAACAACAACAAAGAGCATTTGATAACTTTGGAGAGAGGAGTTTCAGGTGAGTGATAGAAGATGGAAGCCAGATTGCAAAGGGTTGAAGAGTGGGAAAATAGGAAGTAGAACCATAGTATATAGTATATAGCATATAACATATAGTATATAGAAGTATAGGCAGCTTTTTCAAAAAGTTTGGTTGAGAAAGGGAGGAGAGGATGATAGCTTGATAGCTCCAGTTAAGATTTTTTTTTTAAGGATGGGGGAGACTTGGGCATGTTTGAAGGTAAGGAACCAGTTGATCGGATAAGATTTGATAATGTGAGGGGTGGCAATGACTCAGTTGATGATGCGGTCTACTGGAAAAAATGGGAGGGGTTGGAATCAAGTGCACATGTAAAGGGGTTGGCCTTGCGGAGAAGGACCATCTCTGTCAGATGGAACAGACAGATGGAAAGGAGGAGAGTGTGGGAGATGATGTCAAGGGGTTTCGAGATAAAGAGAATCAGAGAAAAGGGAGGTTCTACTGAATGCCCTCAATTTTTTTTTCAGTAAAGTAAGACAATGTTCTTTGCTCAGAGACTGGGGAAGGGAAGGATTGGAGAGCTTTTATTATCAATAACAATTATTGCAAAAAATAAATGTTAAATTTGAATTACTTGATACACCTGAGCTGCAATTCATACCCAGGTCCTCTCTCAATCCAATACTCCTTCTGTTATACTTCCCTCTCTCCTAAAAAAAAGAAGAAAAGGCCTCTAGTACTCAGTATTTATCCCATATTTGCATCAGCTAGATCTGACCCTGGTTTACTTCTTAGCTTCTGTGGTCAAGTATACTGACACTGGTATTTCATCATAGACCTTACTGAAGATAAGTTTCATGACAGTAGAGACTCTGTCTTATTTAAACTTCTATCTTTCTCAGCCTCAAGGCAATGAGTGCTTTACATCAGTTACTGTTTTCTGAATGAACGAAAGGGTTTTCCAGTGGATGAACATATGAATCTAGGGAGAAAGGAATGTGATCATCAAGATATGGAAGACTGTAGGCAACTTGCAAGGTGGGTAGAGCAGGCCAGGAGGTGATCTGAAAAGTGTGTGAAACCAGGAGACATCTTGTTGAGATCCTAAGTGAACAGAAAGAACTCGGGGTATGGGTTCTCTAGCCTGGGAAGGCTGAAGCACCAATACCAACATTTGGCTGAAGCAACCAACACCAATAAAAAAAAGAAGACAACCTTTGAAGAAATTGGCCTTAGTTCCCTTTTTCCCTTCTCCCTCAGGTCTGTGACTGGTGGCTTGACCCCTGCCCTACCTTGAAGTTTGTTCTTCTCTTGTTTCCCACAAACCTCTAACCTTCTGTACAGTATATCCCTCAGTGTGTCCTTCCTAGCCACCTAAAACCCTCTGCCAGTCCCCAGTATGCAATACTCTTCAGAATTACACAGGGGGTCAACTTTTCTTTGTAAAGTCCTGGGTGGGCTTCTCTCAAGATAACTGGGGTACTGGCTCCTCTCCCTGGTTTTTGGGGGGTTTTTTGGTATTTAAATTTATTTATTTAAGTTTTCAACATTCATTTCCACAAAATTTTGGGTTCCAAATTTTCTCCCCACTTCTCCCCTCCCCCTACCCCGAAACACCGAGCATTCTAATTACCCCTATCACCAATCTGTCCTCCCTTCTAACATCCCTCCCTTCCCTTATCCCCATATAAGTTGTTCCTAAAACTTTGAGTTCCAGCTTCTCTTCATCCCTCCCTCCCCACCCATTCCCTTTGGGAAGGCAAGCAATTCAATATAGGCCATACCTGTGTAGTGTTGCAAATGACTTCCATAATAGTCGTGTTGTGTAAGACTAACTATATTTCCCTCCATACTATCCTGCCCCCCATTGCTTCTGTTCTCTCTTTTGATCCTGTCCCTCCCCAAGAGTGCTAACTTCAAATTGCTCCCTCCTCCCACTGCCCTCCCTTCCATTATCCCCCTCACCCTGCTTATCCCCTTCTCCCCCACTATCCTGTATTGTAAGATAGGTTTTCACACCAAAATGAGTGTGCATTTTATTCCTTCCTTTAGTCGAATGTGATGAGAGTAAGCTTCATGTTTTTTCTCTCACCTCCCCCTTTTTCCCTCCACTGAAAAGTCTTTTACTTGCCTCTTTTATGAGAGATAATTTGCCCCATTCCATTTCTCCCTTTCTCCTCCCAATATATTCCTCTCCCTGTTTTAAGCCCTTGGTCTGGGGGGACAGAGAGCAAAGTTTTTCGTGGAAGACCAGCTCAAGGAACAGAAGTCAGGGAACTGAGGTTGGTTGGCCAAATGCTTCTCTATTCATTTCTCACTTCTTCCTCTCCCAGTCATTCTAAAACGCCAGGTTCTTTCTTGAAGCTATTAAGCATACAACTTAGAAAGCACTTTCCTCACAATAATCCTTTAAGGTAGGTAGTGCAAGATATCTCCCCAATTTACATAAGAGAAAACCAAGGTCTTGAGAGTTATTTGCTCTGGAAAAGAAGGAAACAAGCATTTATTTATTAAGTGCCTCTGTGTTAAGTGCTTTACGGATATCTTGATTGTCTCAAGAGCCCTGGTGGCTGGGTGCTATAATCATCCCCATTTTACTGTTGAGGAAACTGCAGATCTGAACTCAGCTCTATCTGATTTCCAGCCTACCGTCCCACTTTGGCTGCCTCTAGCACAACCGTGGTGTTGTAGGAATCTAACAGAAACCCCAACAGCTACTTCTAGGGAATCTCACGGCCCATCTCAGTAAACCTGCACCTGCCCACAAATCCCCTCTGCAATGTTTCTGACTCAGCATTGGCCTGAAAAGTCAAGAGTCAAGCCCCTCACTTCCTGAACGGATGAATGAATGCATTAAGTTCTGATCATTTTCAAGGCATAGGTCCAAGCTCTGCGCATGCAAATGCAAGAGTAATTCAACCCTTGCTCTCAAGAATTCTAATGTGGGGAGACCCCATAAATAAAAACACTGAGTTTCTGATCTTTCGGAGATATACTGAGAGATAATGTACTACCTTTGAACACAACTAGTGAGAGTCTGAGGCTGTATTTGAACTCGTACCTTCCTGACTCCAGGCCCAATGTTCTATCCACTGAGCCTTCTAGCTGGTTCCAGTGAATCAACTAAGGGCCATGTCCAGTCATCCTGGTCTATATCTCACCACTGGACCCAGATGGCTCTGGAGAAGAAAGTGAGGCTGGCGACTTTACACAGCCCTGCCTCACTTTAATCCAATTCACTTGCAAATTATGGATTCACCTCCTTGATGTCACGATTCTCTTTGAGAATGAAGGACGAACAAACAATCTTTGGAGAAACCCAAATCCAAGATTCTAGAATGTCAGAGCTAGAAGAGACTTACTAGATCAACCATCGAAATCCCTTGATTTTACAGATAGGGAGTCTGAGCAGGATGGAGCTTAAGCAGCTTGCCTAGGGTCACTCGGTGACCAGAGCTGGACGTACAGTGGATCACTCTTGTTTCTGTCACTCAGGCTTCAGATCTAGAGAATATCTCTTTTTATACCCTCAGCCTCTTGCCCAATTATTGACCAAACTCAGCAAATTCTTCTTCTTCCACTCTTACTCTCCACACTCACGCCCATGACCACCAATCCCTTAACCTCTTAATTCTCTCCCAGGCCATCTCCCCTGCACTAGCCATTCTCTCCTCTTCTCTTCATCTCATCCTTGGGGAACCAGTTCAACTCTACACTGTCCTCCTCTCTTGAATCCCTAACCCCTTATTATAGTGCCCTCCTCTCCCCACACACACCCCCAACTCCCTCCCCCAACCAAGTGGCTCAACATAAGGAAAAATTTGCTATGAGTACTTCACAATGGACCTGATTCCAATCTGGAGAATTTTGAGGGACGCTGCCCTCTGAGGAAGGTAGGGTACCCTCATCCAGCTCGGTACCACTCTCTACTGAGAACTGCCTGCTCAGGAGGTGAGGAAGCCAGGGTCCTCCTCTCTATGGAACTAAGGACGATCCCTTGGGTGAGTAATAAACATACTCATGAAGCAGAGGCCCCACACCAGCTCTGGGTTGTCACACTTACTCTGAAAATACACCCCGGAGCATATCTTCAGGATTCGGGGGAGGGAGGCTAGGTCCAGGGAACAGATATAATCCTGGAGAGCCACAGGCTTCATGGTCCTGAAACTCTGGTCCCTCTATCAGTCAGCAACTGTTCCAGTTGAGTTTTTGGGAGTGTATCTCCTATATCTGCTTCTCTTTTTTCTTCAACCACACTAGACTGCTGTTGTCCCAAGCCCCAGAGAAGGCATATCCTGGGAGGGGCCTGCCTTAATTTGGAGGGACTTCTTTTAGCCCTCTCATGTACACACCCACATCTTCCTTCCCCTAGAATGATCACTAGTCCTCCCCCTAAGCCCAGTTAGTCATTATAAACAGCTTTTCTTGGGTATTAGGGAAACATTCAGAGGTACTCTAACCACATAGAAGAACATGGCCTTCACCTTGGGAGACAGAGAAACACTGTCTACAGACCAGGGGTGGGGAATCTGAGACCTCAAGGCTACAAGTGGCCCTCTAGATCCTTAAGTGTGCCCCTTTGACTGAATCCAAAAGGACTTGAGGACCTAGAGGGGCCCTTGTAGCCTTAAGGACTCAGGTTCCCTACCCCAGGATTTGGTTGGTTGGTTGCTGTCCTCCATGTGACATCATTATGCTAGAGTCAAGTTCAATGTGTGTGACTGTGGCTCAGAATGCTTTACCACAGGTCAGGCCCAAATAGCTCCTGTGAACATTTGGGGTGTATACTCTAAATGTGTGTATCCTGCATTTCTTTTGAGCTGTTTCAATTCTGCTTTGCTCACAGAACACAGCACCTTCTCTGATGTGGGCACACCATGCTGAGAGGTCCAGTGTCTCCCATGTCACACAATCAATTCCAAAGTTCTTAAGAGAGACCTTGAGAGTGTCCTTGTATCACTTACATCACTGGGGAGTAGTTAGTTTGATGGAAATCTCTCAGGAGTTCCCCAGATGATGGGGGAAAACAATTCCCCTACCTCAGGGACCTTCTATCCTGATGGAAGAGATGGTCTACACTTGAAGAAGGAGGGACTACGCTCATACATTTGATCTCAGATAGTAAGGATGAGAAAAGGAAGGAAAGGCAGAAAATACAAGTAATATATTAAGCTCTACAAGAATGAATGAATGTGTTTATTAAGTTCTGACCATTTGCAAGGCACTGGGCTAAGTGCTGGGCAAACAAACAGGAGAGTAATGCAGCTCCTGTTCACAAGAAACTCATATTCTGGAATACTATTGTGCTATAAGAAATGATGAGCATGATGATTTCAGAAAAACCTGGAAAGACTTACATGAACTGATGCAGAGTGAAATGAGCAAAACCAGGAGAACAGTGTACACAGTAACAACAAATTTGTATGATAAACAACTGTGAATAACTTAGCTATTCTGAGCAGTGCAATGATCCAAAACTATCCCAAAGGACTCATGATGAAAAATGCTATCTGTCTTCAGAGAAACAACTGATGTAATTCAAATACAGATGAAATCATACTATATTTTACTTTCTTTTTTATTTTTGTTTGAGTTTTCTTTTACAAAATTACTAATATGGAAATGTTTTTACATGACTGCATGTGTATAACCTATGTCAGATTACTTACTGTCTCAGGGAGGGGGCAGAGGAAGTAGGGAGGAAGGGACAGAATTAGAAACAAAACTTTTTTTAAAATGAATGTCAAAAATTGTTTTCACATGTAATTGGGGAAAAGTAATATTTTTTTTTAAAAGAAGCTCATGTTCTGATGAGGGAGACCACATTAAAAACAAAAACTCAGTGAGTTTCCAATATTATTGAGATACTGAGAGATACTGTCTCTACCTTTGGAGAAACCCCAATCTAGGATTCCAGGATGTCAGAGCTAGAAGGGACTTAATAGATCAATCATCAAAATCCCTTGATTTTACAGATGGGGAGTCTGAGCAGGATGGAGTTTAAGCAGCTTGCTCAGGGTCACTCAGTGAGCAGAGCTGGATATACAGAAAATAGTGGATCATTGTTGTTTCTGTCACTCAGGCTCCAGATCTAGAGAAGACCTCTTTTCATATCCTCAGCCTCTTGCCCAATTAGTCCCCAAACTCAGCAAGTTCTTCTTCCTCTACCCTTACTTTCCACATCCACAGCCATGACTGCCAATTCTTTAATTCTTTCCTAGGCCATTTCTCCTGTACTAGACACTCTCTCCTTTCCCTCTTGACTCCTTGGGGAACGAGTTCAACTCTCCACTATCTTCCTCTCTTGTATCCCTAACCCCTTATCATATAGTCAATTATCCGGCCAAGTTTCAGCCTTGGATCCCTCGCACCCTTCACTGCCCACACTTCTGCCCTTAGTATTTGCTCCTGGAGGAAACAGGGATCCACTGGGGTTTAATGAGTAGGGGGTGTGTGTTATAATCAGATCTTTGGTTTTAGAAAATCACCTTAGTGGCTAAATGGGTGATGGAATAGAGTGAGGAGGGACCTGAGGCAGACAGACCCACCAGCAGCTACTGCAAATACTGAGTGCTTTGTTTGTGGTTCAAAGGCCTTCATAATCTAGTTTTCCTTTCTAATCTACTTTCACCTAATTCCCCAAGTACTCTTCAATTTAGTGATACCTGCCTCCTGGTTGTTCCTCAAACAAGACACTTGGCTTGACTCCTGGCATTTTCTCTGGAATCCTCTCCCTCCTCTATTCTAACTACTAACCTTGGCTTCTGTCAAGTACCTACTAACTCCCCAGCCCACCCCTCCTTACAGAAGGCCTTCCCCAACCTCTATTTCTAGTGCCTTCCCTCTGTTAATTATCCTGTCCATAGCTTGCTTTGTGTATTATTTGCTTGCATGTTGTCTTCTCCACTAGATTGTAAGTGCCTATCTTTTGTCTCTTTTTCTATCCCTGGCTCTTAGTAGAGTGCCTGGCTCATAGGAGCTGCTTAATAAATATGGATTCATTGATTGGTTGGGCCTCCTCCTGAACACCTACACACATTTTTTGGTCTGGCTTTAAAAGTCCTTTACTAATTGCCCCCACTCAGGAGAGCAGGTCCATTTCTTACTTGCTCACAGAACTTTAGAAAGGACCTTAAAATTGGAAGGGAGCTCTGAGGATGTACAATCTAATTTATACATGGACATATATCTTGACAAGTAGTCATCCAGCCTTTGACGGAGGGAAAAGGTCATTATCCACCTTTGAACAGCTCTAATTAATAGGAAGTTTCCCCCCCCATCATAGGGATAGGAACTAGACCTGTGATTTCTTTGAAATAGGGAATTCCTGGATGAGGAAACTTCCAACAGCAGGTGAAAACATTCTCTGCAAGGTGTAATCATGAAGAGTCACCTAGAGCACTGAGAAGTTAAGTAACTTGCCCAGAGTTACACAGTCAGGAAACAATTTGAACTCAGGTCTTTTGGATCTGGGGGCTGGCTCTCTGTGGACTACTCCACACTATTCATGAGCTGAGATCTACTTCAATGCAACTTCCACCTGTTGTGCCTCGTTCTGTCCCAGTTGGGACCAATCCTAAGAAGTCCGGTCCCCTTTTCTACTGCTAGCCCTATGATATTTGCATTTAGCAGTCAGGTCACCCACGAAATCTTCCTTTCTCCAGTTCCTTTATCAACCCCTTCTATTTCAGCTAAATTAATGTTTGCCATCTTAAATTTTCACTTCTGTCTTTTAATGCGTGGGCCCCCTCTACTCTCCTGTCACTTCTCCTTCAAAACCCACTTCCCCTAAGGGATCCCGCCACACCTCAATAATCCTATGACTTTAATCTATCTCTTCAGCAGCCATACTAATTAGATCCCTACTTCTACTGAGGGAGTGGGGGGAGGAAATTTAGTTGCTGACATGAAATGAACTAATTTTTTTTTCCCTTTGTGGGTTCCTCATTTTGTTAACCTAGATCTGTCAGCATTTCTAAGTTTCCGGTGACCAGAGGCCTCTTCCCATTTTGGGGCCCATCCCAAGAGAGAAAACAGGTTCTTCCATTTGCACTCCCTCCTTCCCAAAGACCCCTCCCCCAAGGGATCATCTGAAAAGCCAGTCCCTCCCACCCCATTTGGGTCAGGGAGCACAAAGCTCTGCACAGTCCAAGGTTTTGATGAATGTTGTACATCCAATGTTAGATACTCCAACACATCCTCACTCACCTGCCAAAAATGACTTCCCTACAGTGCAAGTTTAACTTCTCTCCTCAAACTCCAGTAGCTACCTAATTCTTCTAGGATCAAATATAAACTCTTCTGGTATTTAAAAAGCTTCACAACCTAGTCCCTAAATGTGCACCTTATTACGTGATTCCCCTTCATGCCCTCTATGGATCAGCCAAAGTGGACCATAGACTCTGATTTGTCCCTTCCCTCTTTACGCTGTGGCATTGGCTCTTGAAAGTGGTGTAATAGGCAGAGTGCTGGGCCAGAAGTCAGGAAGACCTGAATTCAAATCCAACCTCAGACACTTATTAGCTGAGTGGCCCTGGCTAAGTCACTTAACGCTGTTTGCTTCAGTTTCTTCATTTGTCAAATGAACTGCAGAAGGAAATGGCAAACCACTCCAGTATCTTTGCCAAGAACACTACACAGTAACAATATGCCTACATATAAGTGTATATTATTTCTCCTGTCAACTCCTTGAGGACAGGGACATGTTCACTTGCTTCTTTGTACTTCCAGTTTCTAAAATGGTGCCTGACTCATAGTAGGCGTTGAATAAATGCTTATTGATTGACACCACCCCTGTCCTCAAAGTAGCTGGGAAAATGACAACAACATATCTTTAGTATTAGTCTAAACAAGTTTAGACAACCAGTACTGAAGAAATTGTAGAAAGGATTCTTGGTTAGCCCATTCTTAAGTCCATTCTCAGTCCTTTTTCAAGGAATTTAGTACCTGAAATAGTCTTGCTCTCCCTCCCAACTCTTGCCCTCCCGCTTGGGGGCTCCAATGTACATGTTGATGTTCCCCTCAAAGTCTTGGCCTTCTAATTCATCAGCCTCATCAACAACCATCACGGTCACCTTTATCCTACCTCAGTTACATAAAGAGAAGCTTAAATCCTTAGAGTTACCATCACCAACAAGAGCTCCAGTTCTATGATCAAGAACTGTGGCATTCCTCTACCTAATCATCACCTTCTATCTTCCCATCTCTTCCTGTGTCTCCCTCCTAAATCTATTTTAACAGATTCGTCATCCTCAGAGTGATCTCCAGATCCTTCACTCCTGTTTCCCCAGATTGTCACCACTGCATTACTTTCACTTCCTTCCCCCATCGCAGTCTTAACTCTCTGGTTAACTAGTTCCAGTATATATTGTTTTCTACTCATGAAACCCTTACCCTTTTGTCCTATTGTCTATCATGCCTCATCAAACCCTCTACTTTCCTCTGAGGTAGAGATGGTCCTTATCCTTGCCAAGTGAAGCTAATAATCATAGCAACTAACAATTACTAGTATTTTATGGTCTGTAAAGTGCTTTACAAATTTAATCTCATTTAATCCTCTCAACCTTGTAAAGTAGGTATCATCATTATTCCCATTTTACATGTAAAGAAACAGAGGCAGACAAAGGTTATCAGTCAATAAGCATTTATTAAGCTCCAATTGTATGCCACACAACGTGCTAAGGAGCTGAGAATACAAAGAAAGGGAGAAAAAAAAAATCAAGTCCCTGCTCAGAAGGGGAAAAAGTGATTTTCCTAGACTTACAGCTAGTAAGTGTCTGAGGTCATAGTGGAACTCAGGTCTTCCTCACTCCCAGTCCAGTGCTAGCTGCCCTTCTCCAGTCATACAATTGATCCCAGTACCTCCCATCTCTTCCATATGGTTGATTCTACCACTATTTCCCCTCTCTCTACATAATCTTCAATTGTTCCTAATCACTGGCTCCTTCCCTGCTGCTTACAAACATGCCTTGGTCTCCTCCACCCCCCCATTCTTAAAAATCCTCTTTGACTCCCACCATTCCCCCCTCACCCCACACCTCTCGATACCACCCTATGTCCCTCTTACCTTTCACAACCAAAGTATTAAGAGGAAAAAAAAATGAAACTGTTTACTCTCATTACTTCCATTTCCTCTTTTTTTACCCATTTCTTGTAAACTGGCTTTTACCTCATCACTTAATTCAAATTTGCTCTCTCCAAAGTTAACTCATGACCTCTTAACTGCCAAATCCTCACTGCTTTTAATGATCCCTTCTTCCCAACATACACACACAATTATTTTGTATTTTTTTATCCCTATACAGGCTGTTTTCTCTAACAGGCTCCTGACAGTTTCTGACACACAGTAGATGCTTAACAAATGCAAGGTGATTGCTTCAGTAAGTCTGCTTCAGGTGCTTAGTAAATGCTCATTGACTCACTGGTTTCTGGGTTACTTTCCTAATCTGAGATTCTTCAATCCTTAAAAACATTGCGATTTTATTTCCTAAACCTTCTGCTCTTTCTTCGCCACTTCCACCACCCAATGAAGATTCCGTTCCTTCATGCCTTAGTAAATTACTTCATTGGCTGCTGTGACCAAAAAAAAAAAATTAACCGAAAGCCAGACTATTTGGCTTGTTAAGAGAACTGGTTTTAGGGCAGTAGATCTGGGTTTAAATTTCCTTAATTTCCTAATCCCTATATAGCTTCAAATAATTTACTTATCCTTTCTAGGACCATGTTCTGATCCATAAGGGTTAAGGTTAGGTTGACCTCTGAGGTTCCTTGCAGCTTGAAATCTGGGATATCCCATAAACCTTTTGGTGATGAACCTCTCAGAGGCTGGTCCTTGGATGCACACAAGCATCATGGCCACCATGGCTGCACCCATACTTGAGGCCTTGATATGAGGATCCCCTCTGAGTGGAATAGGTTTAGTGAAGACTTCTCAGACTGTAATTCTTCTCCCAGGGGTGAGGTAAGACTGAGAGGTTCAAGGTTACAATATTTTTAGAGTGGAATAATTCCATATAAGGATATAAAACTGTGTAGTACATTAGGGTCTCAATGATCAGATGAAACTTAAATAATTTTTCGATGTCTTCATTTCAAAAGGGATTGGTTAGATTTCGCGTCTAGAATGTAAGATCATATGCTCAGCTAATGAGGATAATGGTCAGTAGGGAGGGAGGGAGTTGCGTTAGAGTCTATATATATCATTGCTTCTCCTTTGTCTTCGGCTTTTCCTGCTCCAGGTGAACTGGTACAGGATTGTCCCGCTTCTCGAGAATCGAATAAATCAACTTTCTGTCATCACTTTGAGAGGACTCTGAGTAATTAATTTAAGTAGGGATCTGAGCCATCCCACACACCTCATTAACAAGTATTTATTAAGCACCTACTATTTGCCAGGCACTGGACAAGCTGCTGGGGATACAATAACAAAAATAAAACAGTCCCAGCCCCCCAAGAAATTCTACAAGGGGGACAACACAGATATGAGTATTTATAAATGTGTATAAAATGTGCAACAAGGTGGCACCATGGTGCACAGAGTGCTGGGCCTGGACTGAGGAAGAGTCCTCCTCCTGAGTGCAAATCTGGCCTCAGACCCACCATCGGGCAAGTCATTTAACCCTGTTTGCCTCAGTTTCCTCATCTGTAAAACAGAGATCTGGAGAAGGAAATGATGAAGCATGCCAAGATCTTTCCTGAGAAAACCCCAAATGGGGTCATGAAGAGTTGGACACAATTGAACAACAAATTCTGAAAGTATACCAGGAGACAAAGGTGAAAGCAGAAGTCAAATAAAAGGGATGATGAAGGAAAAAGCTCAGACATCATCTGTTAAACTTTATAAGACTCTACCTACAGGTGAGTCAGCTTTTCTGTGATACAAAACTACAGAACAGGAGGGCACATAAAAAGGTGGAGAGGAAAAAAATAAAGAGGAAATAAGTAATGGACCCTAATCAAGTCAAAGTCTGATAAATTAGGAAAAATAAGTCCTCTAGTCACTCAGGAAGAAGAAAACCCAAAAGAGAATGGCCATTGAAACGGGGAAAGAAAAGAGGAAATCTTGTTTCATTGGCAGGAGAGGGTACTGTGGATAAATGTGCCCATGGCAGAAGAGTCTATAAAGGGAGATAATGAGTATAATCTGCAGTGCTTAGAGAGACCATTCATCCTCTCTTAGGACAATGGAAATCTGAGCTCTGGGGGCAAATGACGTCCAGAAGAGGGGAAGAACATAGACCCAGGGAGAAGATTCCGAAGCAAATGGGGAAAAAATGACCACAGATAGGGCAAAAGTTAACAATGAACTGTACAATCAGGAACATGAGAAGCAATATCCTCTCTATCCTCTCTATCATCTGTGGAAATTAGTATTTCTAAGAGTGCAGTACAAAAAGAAAACGGTAGCCAGTGGCCAGTATCTATTAGGAAATAACACAGAAACTTCAGGAAACCCAAAATAGGTACATAAAAGCTTTAATTCCATGAGAAGTAGAGCGGACCATGCATCAAAGAATAAAAAGTCTATAACAGATAGAAAGAGAAAGATTGATTGGTTGGTTGGTTGTTGTCCTTCATCTTCAAAGAGGACCAAAATGACATCACCATGACAAAGTGAACTTTCAGTGTGTCCCACTGTGGCTCATCAGACCAATATGAGCTTGGACTGCTCTACCACAGGTTGGGCACAGATAGTT
Organism: Notamacropus eugenii; assembly: GCF_028372415.1. Lineage (NCBI taxonomy): Eukaryota > Metazoa > Chordata > Mammalia > Diprotodontia > Macropodidae > Notamacropus > Notamacropus eugenii. The sequence continues at coordinate 68,952,943 of NC_092876.1, read as the reverse complement.
CGTGTGGATATTTGGGGTGGATATCCCAAATTTGTGCATCCTGTGTTTACTTTGTGCTGTCTCAATTCTGCTTTGCTCAAAGAGCACAGTACCCTTTCTGATGTGGGCACACCATACTGGGCAAGTCCTGTGCCAGTGTCTCCCATGTTGCACAGTCAAATCCAAAGTTCTTGAGAGACACCTTGAGAGTATCCTTGCATCGTTTCTTCTAGCCACCATGTGATCACCTGCCCCATGCAAGTTCTCCATAAAATAGTCTTTTTGGCAAGTGTACATTTAAGTTTTGCTTAACTTACTAGTTTCTTGTAAACAGGATTAGTTCCTTGTTTACAGGATGTAAAACGTACATCCTGTGTGTAAGGTTGTGACTACAGTTCCCAGTGTATCCACAGCTGCTGTTTCATCATTTTCCTGTCACCACAGGACTTTGACGTATAATTGTGAAATGGTATGGGTGATGTCTTTTGATTCATGGATAAACTGGATTTAAGTGAGGCAGAGTTGCATGAGGTCATCAGCCTCACTCTCTCCTCTAGAGTCATCATAGTCCAATGGCAGGACAGAGCTGGCGATGGCTCAGGATGCAGTGGATGACCTTGATGTCTTCTGTATCTAACCAAGCTCTAGGCTCTCCACATCGCCTGCTTCATCTGCCTTCATGGCCGTTGGAACAAATTGTTCTCATCTGCCCATTCCACCAGATGAAGTCTTCACATGCTTAGGGTAGACACCCCCCTAACTCACCAGTGGGTTTGAGAACCCTTGGTTATCCTCAACCTGGTTTGGCCAGGTTTACTGGGGTGTAGCTGTTGAGCATGCTGCAGCTTCTTGGAGTCACAGGTGAGTTAGGTGAAACAGGAGGACACCAAAGGTGGAAAGAGCCCTGAAAAGGGCTCAGCAGCCATCACACCAAAGGTACCAGTCCTCCCAGAACACACCCCTACACCCCATAAAGGGAAAGATAATAATAAAGAGAATGAAGACAAGGAATCCTTTTTAGAAAAAAGCACAGAAAATTAATAAAAACAAGTTGAAGAGGTAGAGGAGACGAGGATGTCGCCTGATTACTTATCTAAGAAGGGGAAGATCTAATTAACTAGATAAAAGGAAGAAATAAAAAGGAACTAATGAGTTAAGCAAAACTTCAAAACTAGGGAAAAGGGTACTACATGGGAGTGAAGGAGCTGCAGGGTGAGGAAAGAAGAATCGGTGGCAACAGGGTTGCTTTAAAGTAGACTAAGCTAAATATCTGAAGAGACAAAAGTACTATGATTACAGAGGAAGAGAGGGAGAAAAATCTAATTTGGAAAAGAAAAATCCCAATATTATATTATTATTGGGATTATTATATCCCAATAAATGGTGGAAAATATAAACCTAGCCCTCATAATATTAAATGTGAATGGACCCACTAAAACAATGATATAACAGACAAGAAAACAAAACCTTACAATATGTTGTTATAAGAAATACATTTTAAAAACAAAGATATACACAGAATAAAAATAAGGAATTGGAAAAAAATTATTATACATTATCCAAAAAAGCAAGAATCGCAATTATGCTAATCATGCACAAATATTCACAATCTAAAAAGAGATAGGCAAGGAGACTACATTAATGCTGAAAGAAACTGTGTACAACAAACCAATATCAATATTAAATTTATATAAGCCAAATATCTTAGCATTTAAATTCATAAAAGAGATTACAATTACAAGAACACATAGATGGTGGATATTATTATAGGAGATTTCAATATCCCTCTCTTGGTTTTGGATAGGTCCAACAGAAAGAGAAACAAAAAGAAAATACAGAATTAAACAAATTGCTGGAGAAACTAGACTTATAGTGTCTTCTAAATGGGACTGCTAAAAATATACATATTCTCAGCATCATAGGAAACTTTTACAAAAATTGATCATGTATGTGGGCACAGAGATATTGCAAACAAATATAAAGAACAGAAATACTAACTATATTGTTTACAGACTATAACTAAATGATAAAAACTGTAATCAAGTCAGGTATCACAAAAAAAAGACAGACACAAATGAAAAATTTAGGGATGAAATCCTAAATAATGAATGGATTGAAGAATAAATCATAAAAACATGTATTAGGTGAAAGAAAATGAAAATAATGAAACAAAATTACAAAATTTCTGGAATGCGGCTAAAACAATAATCAGGGAAAAATAATATTCCTACAAACATACATAAATAAAATAGAAAATAAGGAGATTAATAAACTGAATATATTTTAAGAATTAGAAAGGCAACACATAAATAAACCTAAAATAAGCACAAATTTTAAAAGATATTAAGGAATAGAGAAGACCTAGATAAACTGGACATCCCTCCCCCTCAAAAAACTATAGAAATGATAAATAAAACTAAAAGTTAATTCTTTGGAAACACGAATAAAATTGATCAGTCTTTTAGCCAACCTGATTAAAAAGGCTTGGTCAAATCAACGAGCAAATAAATAAGGTAAAAATCACAAAACCAGAAGAAATCAAAATAATTATCAGAATTAATATGCAGTTATATGCTAACAAAACTTTGAAAACAAAAGAAATAGAGAAATAGTTTAAAAATATAAAATACTCAAATTTATAGAAGATCAAATAGATCTTAAATAAATAGAACTAGTTATAAAGGAACTACCAAAGAGGAAAAAAAAAACAACTCTTCTTCTCTTGATTAATAAGAGAATTCTGTCAAACTTTTCAAAAACAATTAGTATCAATGCTAGACAAATTATTCTCAAAAGCTGATAAAATACTGGATTCTCCTTATGTCCCATCTAAATGTATACATCATCTTAATATTAAAGATCATACTGTTAAAAATTTAGAAGAAAAACAAATTACAAACTTCTCACAGCTATAGGTAGGAAATGTATTCTTAACCAAACAAGGGAAAGAGACAATTTCAAAAGATAAAAGAGATAACTTTCATTATATAAAACTGAAAAAGTTCTAAACAAGCAAAATTAATGCACCCAAGATGTCAGCAGGCAATAAATAATTATTAAGCACTTACCATAAGTCAGGCACTGTGCTAAGTGCTGGGTATACAAAAAGAGGAAAAAGGCAGTCCCTGCCCTCAGGGGCCTCATAGTCTAATGGCGGAGACAAGAAAACAAGCTACATAGGAAAAATAGGAAGTAAAAGAGGGAGGGTAATAAAATTAAGAGGTATTAGGGTAGAAGATAGGATTTTAGTTGGTACTTGAAGGAAAGCCAGGCATGCGGGACAACTAGAAAAAATTCTCAGAGCCAAGAAATGAGTGTCTTGTTTGTGAAACAGCCAGGAGGCCAATGTCATTGGATTGAAGAGTACATGGTGGGGAATAAGGTGTAAGAAGACTGGAAAGGTAGGAGGGGGTTACGTTGGGAAGGACTTTGAACACCAAACAGAGGATTCTGTATTTGATCCCGAAGGCCAGTGGAATTTTATTGTGTAGGGGGTTGATAAATGGTCAAACCTGCAATTTAGGATCATCATTTTGACATCTGAATGGAGGATGTACCGGAGTGGGGAGAGACACCCCCATTCCTTTGCAGAGGTAAGAGGTTCACAGTGTTATAAATTGCATATATTTTCAGACTTTTTCAATGTATCCTTTAATTGTAGTAGATTTTTTTCCTTCTTTCTGTCTTTTAAAAGATAATCTTTGTTATACAGTATGGCCATCTGGTATGAAGAGATAAAGGAATATTGGGGGACATTATGGTGAAGGAGAATAATGAAAATAAAATAAATACTCATTTAAAACAAAAGAAGGGATAATTGGCAACTTTGAAGAAAATAGTTTCAGCTGAGTGAAGTTGGAAGCCAGACTGCAAAAGGTTTCAGAATGAGGGAATAGGAAATGACAGCACTGAAAGTATTTCCTTTTTCAACTAAGGGAAAGAAAAGACATAGCTTGCAGGGATGTTAGTAGGGTCTAGTGAAGGGTTTTTTGTTTTGTTTTGTTTCCAGGATGGGTGAGACTTGGGCATTTTTTAAGGCTGTAAAGAAGGAAGCAGTTGGAAGGGTAACATTTGAGATGGGGAGGGATGATTGAATTGAGGATGCAATCTCCTGGAGAAGATGGAAAGGGATGGGATCAAGTGCATGGGGAAAGGGGTTGGCCTTGCCAAGGATCATCGCTCTGTCATGGACTGGTAGAAAAGAGGAGAGAGAGGGAGGTGATGTCAAGGGGTTTTGATATGAAAACAATGAAGGAGAGGAAGGTCATGACTTCAATTTTTTTTTTTCTTCAGTAAAATAAGAGGCAAAGTCTTCCATTAAGATGGAGGAGGGGAGAAGGAAGATATGGAGAGCTAGATGAGGGAAGAGAAGGTTCTGGATAACTTCTGTGGGTAGCAAGATAAGGAATCAATTAGGGAGAAATAACGCCTTGAGGTAGCAAAGTCCTTGTAGAGGCTGAATAATGTGAATTTGTGATGTTCCCCCTCCTCCTCTTCTCATTAGGAGGTTTGACTGAAGAGGCTTTCCCCAATCCTTGGGATTTCGAGGTATCAATAGGATTCCAGATCTAAAGTTCTGGTGCTTTGATTTAGGATCTGGATTATTACAATAGCCTCCTACTTGATTCTAATCTCTCTCTTTTCTTTAGTCTACCCAGTACATGCCTTGCAAGGAATCTGACCATGTGATCCCCATTCACAAAACAAACAAACAAAAAGTCCCTTCAGTGGCTCCTATTTCTCTCAAATACTCAAAGGGGTCTCATTGATTTGAGAGTTCTCCCTAATGATTGGATTGTAATCTATCTTCTAGAGCCCACATGAGGAGGGCACAGACATCATAGAGATTAAGCAGGGAACTGAGTGAAGCACTGCTCCTGCTTTGACCATCAGAGCCACGACGTCCACTGAGCCTTTTACAACAAAACAGTTTCAAATGTCCTTGGCACTCAAAACTGGGGTGGGGTTAGCTAGGCCATAGGATCATCAGCTCAAAAATTTTGACTATTTTGAGGAGGCACCAGAACCAAACCACAGACTCTTGGGGAACTAAGGCAATGTTTGTGGGCTCTGAGTTCTCACAAAACCCTGCACTTATCAGCACTGTCCAGAGTAGAAGTGACTTCCCCTCATCAATTCTCACCCCTGCCCTAACACCACACTCAGAATCAGCCTTCCTTCCTTCTTTCACATGATTGCAAGAAGCAGGTACCTGTGTTTTTGTTGAAGTCACAACTATCAGACTCTATCAGACTGGGAAAGTCCGATAGAAAGTGGAGGATATTGGGTGGAAACTAGACTGGATGGGTACCTTGGCTCCCACTGCTTTCACTTCCCTTAATGATCTTGTCAGAGATGCTGTGGAGGGGATTTCTGCAATGGATAAGGAGTGAGAAAAAAAGGCTTCTGGGGTCTCTTCCAGCTTACAGAGTCTATAAAATCACATCAAGCGAACCTGCAACATATCCAAAACAGAACCCACCACCCCACTCCTCCTTCCCAGTTTCTGGAGAAGGCACTAACAGCATCCTCCTAGCCTTCCAGGTTCCAAACCTCAACACCATGCTTGACTCTTTGCCCTCCCTCACCCCTCAACCAGTCATCAAGTCTTGTTCATTCTAACTCAAGTAACCCATCACCGAACATTTGTTAAGTACTTACTTATGTGCCAAGCCCTGTGTTCTACACCTCTCCGATCCATACCCTTCTTTTCTCTTCACTCTTATACAAATACTCATACTCACACTCAGACACTACCCTAATTTAGGATCTAGATTATTACAATAGCTTCCTCATCGGTCTACTATCATCCGATCTCTCCCTTTTCTTTAACCCAGTCTACCTAGTACATGCCTTGCAAGGAATCTGACCATGGGATCCCCATTCACAAAGCAAACAAACAAAAAGTTCCTTCAGTGGCTCCTATTTCTCTCAAATACTCAAAGGGATCTCATTGATTTGAGAGTTCTCCCTAACGATTGTAATCCATGTATCTTATCCTGTCTCTTTTTCATGTCTTCCCATAAACTCATCACAGGGGGTTTACCCAAGGTGTTAGGGGCCTGCCTCAGTTTCTCCTGAGGCTGAGACCAGTGGAGCGCTCTATTCTCCTGTCATCCCTCCTCACTGCTAGCGACCAGCCTAACTTTTCCTATCATACAATCTCATGATGATGTTTTCATCCTATCCTTCTAAATTTCTCGCTAGTATTTCACCACTATCATTCACACCGAATGTCTCTCCATTGCCCTCTTGTGGTTCCCATTTTAATTTTTCAGAGGCAGGTGTATTCCGTGTTTCACTGTCATATAACAACTAGCAGAATATTATTATTAAAGGTAGACCTTTCATTCCATTATTGATAGGCAAAGGATATGAATATGTAGCTCTCAAGAGAAGAAATAAGAACCATTGGTTGCTGAGTAATTTTCATTCATGTCTGACTCTTTGAGATCCCATTTGGGGTTTTCTTGGCAAAGAGACTGGTGGGTTTGGCATTTCTAGATTGACAACCACATGAAAAAATGCTCCAATTCACTAACATTTAGAGAAATACAAATTTAAGCAACTCTGATGCAAAGCTATGAACTGACCCAGATGTTGTGGAGAGAATTTGGGAACTATGATACTAAACCATGCATGCCCTTTTATCACTATTAGGCCTACACTCCAGAAAAGGTCAAAGAAAGACGAAAAGGTCCTATATTTACAAAATGATTTACAACACCTCTTTTTTTGTAGTGACAAAGGAAACTAAGGGGATGCCAATCATGTGGAAAACTGCTGAACAAATTATGTCATATATATGTAATGGAATACTATTGTAGTATAGGAAATGATGAAAGGGGTTTCAGAAACCTGGGAAGATTGATATGAACTGATGCAGAACGGAGTAGAACTGGAAGAACACTTTCTATCGTAACAATATTGTAAAAATGAACAATTTTGAAAGACATCAGAATTTTGATCAACACTACAATCAATCATGATTACAGAGGACAATGTCACCCACCACTTGACACAGAGATAATTGACTAAATACATAGGAGAAATATGCTTTTGGACATTACCAATATGGAAATTTGCTTTGCTTGACTGACTCATATATATATTTTTTTGTTTTTTGGCTTAAATGTTTCACTGAGTGGGAGGGAAAAGTAAAGGCTTGATAACTGGAAAAAAATTACAAATAGATAGACCTTTGCTTTAATGGGAATATTGAGGAGTTTTGCAATTTCTTAAAAGCAATCCAGACCATTTTGTTCCTCATTAAACTGGGCCTGACATGTTCATCTGTACTGTCAGTTCCAGAGATACACTCTGAAAAACAAGCTCAACAGGGTATTCTTTCCAATGCATGTTGAAATCTAGGCAACAGGCATTCATAAAACTCCTTGGTCCTTCCTGCGAGTACCTGCATAGGCTGAACTCCTATGAATCTCTTCCAAGAAGTACTATATTCTGAGATTTGATGCAATGTGGTAAGCTAGCAGGAGAATTTAGAGGCCTCACCATCCAAAAAGAATCCCTTTTTGAGTTTCTCCCCCCTTCACAGTGATGAATACCTTTGCTGAACAGACATCTCCCTATTTAATGCTTCTCCTGATGTTTATCCTCAGAGGGTTATTGAACAGGGTCATTTGTTGCTATACCATCCAAGGAATTTTAAATAATTTTGATGGATGGGCAGAGGGATGTGCTGGTAAATATTCAATAACTAGCCCAAGATAACACAATAAGTTTTATGTTTAAATTACATTTTTAACATTTTCTCCATCACTTTCTCAAATCTAGACAGTCACAAAACAATAAATCGGGATAGATTTGTGGCATTTGCTGATTTCCAAGGTGTACATGCTTATCCTGAAAATTTAACAATTAATTCTTGAGAACCTGTATGAGCTAGCTCCAGTAAATGCCTAAATAGGAAACACCTTACTTTATAAGAGTTTGTAAGGCAGTATTTTATTCTGCTGAATCAAATGCTTTTTAATAGTCAACAAATGGTACAATGGAAGCTTATACTCTCTGCATTTTCCCGTTAACAGTGAAACAGTAAAGATGCAGTAATTAAGTATCATTTGTGAAAGCCTGATGGTGACTTATTAACATCCTCATTGAAGATATCCTCAATTTGTGTAGAGGACTTTTCCATCAGATTTTCACCTGGAACCTTCTATTTATGTTCTCACCTCCATTAGGATGAAAGCTCCTTGAGAGGAGGGGCTGACATTTCTATTTGTATCCTAGTGCTTTGCACAGAGTAAAAGTTGAAATTCATACCTCCTCAGTATCCCCTACCACTGGGGCTCCTCCCTCCCTCAGTTAGAGAGGATAGGAAATGGGTCCCTCCCAGACTTTCTATCTGAACAGGGTATGAAGGGAATTTGCCTTATCACTTTCCATCCAGATGCCCTTCTGAATTTCATGATCTCCAGAAACATCATTCTTTTAAGATGAAATCAGTTCTGTAACTCATACTTTGTCAAATCATTTTCCACCCCAGCTTCAGATCTTTTTCCTCCTCCCCCACTCTACCTTTCAGCTTCCTTTGTGTGGTCTTTCCCCTTTAGATTGTGATCTCCTTGAGGGTAGGGGCTCTTTTATGCCTTTCTTTGTATCCTCAGTGCTTAGTATAGTTTCTGGTGCATAGGGGTTTAATAAATGTTTTATTGACTGAATGATGCACTTAATAAATGCTTTATTCATTCATTTTCTCGGTTACCTTTTTTCATTATTAACGAGGTCCAAGATTTTTTCCATGCCTTTGGTATCTTCTCTTTCTTCAGATACTCTTTGTATTGATCCTTCAATACCTTCCCGACTATGTCACTTGCAGCATGGATCTCTTCTATATACGCTTTGTCCAATTTATCTATTTTTCCATCTTCCTCTTGGGTGCCACCTCTACTTTCTTCATAAGCACATCTCTGCGATGTTAGAGTCCCAGTGTGATGGGTGCACTGTCCTTGATGGAGAAGAGTTTATATTATGACGATTGGTGCGCTGTCTAAGCTATTCAGAGTGGTAAACCAGCCTACATCCCCCTACATTCAAGGACCTCTACAATTTGGCTCCCACCTACCTTTCTAGACCTCCCTCATACTAATCTTTTAGTCCAACTGGTTTAATAGTTGTTGTCCTTCGCTCTCAGAGGACTAAAATGACATCACCAACATAACGTGAAGTTTCAGTGTATCCAACTGTGGCTGATCAGACCAAGTGGTTTAATAGTCAGTCATTGAATAACTCTCTCTTGATACTCCACCTCCCACCTCCTTACATTAATCCATGTCTGGGATGCACTCCCTCCATTCCCTCTCAGAAACTCTGCCTCTTCCTTCCAGGCTGTTTGGTACCATCTACTTAATAAAACATTTAGTGATCCTCTCCCTGGCAAATGTTGGTGTCTTCTCCCTTTTCTATTATCTCATGTACTCATCTTCATACCTGCTAGATATGTGTTCATCCTTCATTGCCAAAGAAGACTATGCCATCAGAGAAATAATGACATGACTTGCACTTGACTTTGTTTTGAGTGAGGGAGGGATGTGCAGGTCACCAGCCTCACTTCTCCAGAGCCATCTGAATCCAGTGACCAGATATTCCTCAGGATGACTGGAGATGACCCAGGATGAGGCAATTGGGATTAAGTGACTTGCCCAAGGTCATACAGCTAGTGAGTGTCAAGTGTCTGAGGTGAAATTTGAACTCAGGTCCTCATGACTCCTGCACTGGCGCTCTATCCACTGCACCACCCAGCTGCCCTTTGTACCTGCTGCAAGCAACTTGAAGGGAAAAAAATTGTTCTTCTGTTTGCTCAGCACCTAGCATAGAGATCTGCACATGGTAGGCAGCTAATGTTTTCTGAATCAAATTGAGTTAGATAGACCACCAGAGACTCAGGCTACAATGGAGGCCTGGCTCCAGAATCCTTCTGAGGCTGCCTCTACCACTATAGCAGGAAAAGCAGCAGCAGCAGGAAAAGACAGTTCCTAGAATCAAGGATTTTGAATTTTTTTTTTCTCTTCATTCCTTCCTGACTCTTTAAGAAAAGAGATAAGCTGATCCACAATAGAGACTCTGTGACTCCAGAAGCCTAATGATGAAGCCCGTTTCCCATCTCTTGGCAGAGATAATGGACTAGGGGAGCCAGAGCAAGCTAAGCATTTTCACACACGGTCCATATGTGAATGTTTTACTTGACTACACAAGTTACAATGGAGGGCTTTTAACTTGGGTGGGGAGAGTTACGGGGTACAGCGGGTGGGCAGTGATAGCAATGCCAAAGAAGAAAGAAGAAAGCAAAACGCTTCAAAAAGAACAATAAAAGATAAACAGAAGGAAGTTCAAATGCAAACATGGACGCACAGGACAATGCTAGTACTGCTATATTTCTCGTATAATTCTTCTAAAAACATGGAAATGTTCACATTTGTTATTGTTTATTAATTGCATTAAAATTTTTTTAAAGCCACAGCCTGAGTCCTAGTCTCAGTTCTTCCATAACTAGCTGTGCTGCCGTGCACAATTTCTCCCCTTTGAACCTCAGTAAAATGAACTAAGAGAACTTCTGAAGTCCCTTACAGTTTGACCATTATTTTTACTATTAGCACCTGACAGCTCTATAGGATTCTGAAGTCTACAGGGCACCTTCCCTATAAATCCGAGGGGCAGAAAGTATTTTCCCCCCCACTTTTCAGATGAAAACACTGAGGTTCAAAGACATGCAAATTACCCAGTCACACAGTTAGCTAGGGTTCAGAGCTGAGTTCTCTGGTCTTCTGACTCCCAAGTCCAGTGTCCTCATTCAAACGCTTATTGGATATAGCTAGGTGACACAGTAGATAGTGATGCACTTGGGAGTCTGTAAAACTCAAATGTGAATTTTAATACTTCCTACCTGTGTGACCTTGGGCAAGTCACTTAACCTCTCAGTTTCCTCATCTGTAAAATGAAGATAATAAGAGCACCTAGGTTGTGAGGATCAAATGAGATGACACACATAAAGTGCTCTGCAAACCTTAAAGCACTATACTGTTCAGTCATTTCAGTCACACCCGACTCTTTGTGCCCCATTTGGGGTTTTCTTGGCAAAGAAAATGGAGTGGTTTGCCATTTCCTTCTCCTGCTCATTTTACAGATGAGGAAATGAGGCAAACTGTTAAGTGACTTGCCCAGGGTCACACAGCCAGAATTGAATTCAGGAAAAGGAGTCTTCCTGAGTCCAGGCCTGGCACCATATCCACTGAACCATCTAGCTGCCCAAAGTACAGTTATATAAATAGTATTATTTCCTTTATTTATTCTATTTTGGATTCCTGCTCCACCCCCCACCTCCATGTCCCCCCAGTTTTTTAGGTCCATACCTGAGTGCTATCTATGAGGAATCTTGCTCAGCCTGTAAGCATGCTAATATAAATTCCACTCATCCCTTACCCACTAAAGTTCTCTCTCATTCTTCCCTCCCAAGGAGGTATCACTTTTCCTAGGGCAAAAATGAGTGGCATGATTCCCTAGGGCAGCTTGAGTCTGAAAATCCTTCACTCCAGGAGGGTGGACAAGTGTCCTGCCTCGGCTGCTTTGCAGGCCCTTGAGACCCACAGTTATGTGGCATCTCCTGCTTCCCTGGATACTTAAAAAAAATTTTCAATCAGCAAAAATCCACTTTCTCTCCCTCCCCTCCCACCCCCTCTAATTTATAAAGCCCCTCCCCCCACAAGGCAAACCTTCATTATAAACATATATAATTGAGCAAAACAAATTGTGCCTTTGCTATGTCCAAGAAAAAGATGTCTCAACATGTGCTGAGCTTATCACCTCTAGGCTAGATTAAGGAAAGGAGTAGTCCCAAGCCAAACAAACTCTAAGATTGAAAAAGAAACAATTGTAGCTCCTCTTTTTTTGCCGTGGCAAAGAATTAGAAACTCAAGGAGTTCCTACCAATTGGGGGGAATGGCTAAAAAGTGTTAGCAGAATTCTACTTCTGCAGTCAGATCGTGGAATAATTTCTCCCATCCCATGTAGTCTTTTCTTCCCTTTCTTAAGACAATTAAAACATCACAAAAATATTCCCTGGCATTCTAACTAGACTCCCTCTATGACCTTTGGGGATAACAGGGCTCTGTGAAGAAAGCCAACTACTCATCCTTGCTTAGCCCCCTACGATTGCTAGCTCATGTTACCTTTTCGTGTTTCTCTTGACTGGTGTTTGATCACCAAAGTTTCTAGGCCCCTTTGGTCTTTCCATCTGGAAGAGTTGGAAGTCCTCTATTTCATTAATGTCCTATTTTTTATCCTTTACGATTATACCTGTTTTGATGGGTGAGTTATAAACTTACATTTGGAATATTGTATTCCAAGCTCTCCACTCCCTTAAAATGGTGGCTATAAAAATGTGTGTGAGCCTGACTATGGCTCCTTGGTATTTTCTAGTTGCTGGCAATTTTTCTGACCCAGAAGCTCTAGATTTGGGTTACAATGCTTCTAGAAGTTTTAATGTGGAGGTTTCTTTTAGGAGGTGACCAGTGTATTCTATTTATTATGTCCTCTGGTTCTAAGAGATCTGGGCCGTTTTCTTTTAAGACATCTTTCAATATGATGTCTAACTTTTTTTTTTTTTTGATCATGGCTTTTAATTAGCCCAATGATTCTTAAAGTATTTCTCTTTAGTCTGTTTATTCAGGTCAGCTGTTTTTGCTATGAGAAACCTTCATTTTTTTTTCCCCCAGTCTTTTGGCATTAATGCCTCATGGAGTCATTAATTTCTATTTGGTCTTTTCTAATAGTCAGTGAGTCTTTTTCCCTGTATTGTTTTGTACTTTACCCATCTTGTGTCATGCTATTAATTCCCAAATCTTTCTTTCATAGCTCTGATTGCATTTACAAAAACTTTCATCTTTTTCAGGATAAAAATGATCTCTTTCAGGAATACAACTGAACTTGTACCTAAGCCATTTTACTTTGAGGCTTTGCTTATAGGACTGTCTTGGAGTCATTCTCTTCTGTGTTTGTCTTGAGTGTCCTTGTCACCATAATCTGCTATTACTTCCACCTTACTTCCTGGCTTTGGACTTAATATTAGAGGGCCAGACTCAGTATACTTCCCAGGGGAACATTTTGAGTTGGTCATTCTGTTACTTTCTTGGGGATATTTGGGTCATTCCAGGATTTCAGGGACAGCTCAAGCTGGAGGCCTGAAAGCTTTCAGTGCTCCCAAGGTGGTCTGATCCAGGGCCAAGTTTAATTCCCTATCTTCCTGGTTTGAACTCTGCAAGTTCCTGACCTGGGTCTAGGTCTGAAGTGTACACCTGTAGGTTTGTTCCATTTGGACTTCCAGTAGACTGCTGCTGGATTCAGGCACTATCAGTCAGCTGGAAAGTTATACTGGTTCTAAGTGACAGAATTGAGAGCTTCTCTTCAGTCTAGGATTCCTGCCTTGGTTAGTTCGGCTTGCAACTAAGCTGGTGGGTGGAACTAAGACCCCACTGCTCCTCTCCTGGGGTCAAAATCACTGCAGTTGCTCCTCACCATGGAACCCCTAAGCACAGGTTCCCTTCTCAGCCTTGGAACTAGGTACTGAGCAACAGAGCTGCCAGTTGGCATCCATTTCTTCACCCTACACAAAGTTGATGAATTTTTTTCTTCAATGGATTTGGAACCTCTTCTTGCCCTGGTACACTGCCTGTCCTCGTGCTAAAATGTCCCTGGTGAGATCTTTCCTAGCTAGACCCCCATTCTCAGTGCTGGAAGACCTGTTTTGTCTCTCTATAGGCTGACCTGCATTAAAAAAAAAAAAGAAAGAAAGAAAAAAAGGCTGATTTTTCTTGGATTTTCCAATCAGGACTCAATTTGGTTCATTTGCCAGATCTGTCTGGAGGTGTCAATGGGTGGGGAGGGGAGTTTAGGTCTTCCTGAAGCTCTGCCTCCATCCTTAGACTATGGCATAGCAGAGAGCACAGCAGTGTTAGGAGGGAGCACCGTTTATAGGACAAGGAGACTCTGAATTTTTACCTTCTCACAACATGATCATCTCCACAGGCATTGTTGAAACATGTCCCTTTTTTTCTGACAATACATTGCTGTGGAAAGAAAACTGGACTGACAACAAGGAGCCACTTCATTCAAATGTCCCATCTCTGCCCAGGCAAGGTCACTGAATCCTAGATCTGTGATGAGCTAGAAAATACCTGAGAGGTCACGTAACCCAAACTTTTTAGTTTACAGATGAGGAAAGTGAGAAGTTACATGATTTATCTGCCCAAGATCATATGGGTAGTGAGTGGCAGGATCAGGATTCAAACCCAGTTCCTCTTATGCTATTTCCAGCGCATCTTTCTGAACTTCCATTTGACCTTAAGAGTCTTCACAACCTGGCCTCAACCTATCTTTAAGGCTCCATGGAACTTTACCACTTCCACCCCTGGACACACACATTCTGTAATCCCATCCAACTGGTCTTCTCTTCTCCATGTCCATTCTATGCCTGGACACATGACATCCGACATATCGAGAATGCTCTCGTCCCTCCTTACTTCCACCTTATCATCTCTCTCTTCCTTTAAGAAGCAGCTCAAGCACCATCTTCTGAATGAATTTATTCCTAATCCCCTTAGCTGTATTCCCTCCCAAACTACCTTGAATTCAACTTTGTAATATATATCCACTTCATAATTATGCTGTACATATATACATGGATATATATATATATATATATATATATATATATATATACTTCTCTCCTCCTCCATGAGATTAGGGAGTTCATTCTTTATACTTGTATATCCAGCATCTAACACAGTACCTAGCTCACAGGGAGACCTTAATAACTGTTTATCGATTGAGGTCTCAGTGACTGAAATCATGACACTGGAGACCAGACAAGGGAGGTACTGGGAGCAAGGGTGTAGTAAATGAGGTAATGTGGTACAATGGAGAGATCAAATCAGAAGAGTTTGGGGGGAGTGCTGGTTCGGACATTAGTCATGTGACCCTAGGCAAGCCTTCTCAGAACCTGTTTTCTTATCTCCAAAACAGGGATAATATTTGAACCACAGCTCCCCAGGATTGCTACGAGGAACATGCTCTGTAATCTTTAAAGGTAAGCTAGGAAGATGATGAGGATGATGTGAAAGAGAAGAGGGGTGAGGCACAGAGAAGCATCAGTGATGTAAAAGCAGAAAATGTTAAGCAGGCCCAGAAGTAGAAGCCCTGCATGGGTCAGAAGAAGGCTTGTCCAGCTCCCAGCCTCACCCTCCTGCTCCACCACCATGGTCTTGACCTTGCATACCCTAGAGACAGCTTTGCACAGAGGTAGAGGAAGCAAAGGTGAGAAACAGGGAGAAAGAGACCTGAAGGAGGGAAAGTGGGGAAGACAAAGGCTGGGAAAAGCTGCCTGCACCAGGGCCCTCCTGAGATGCCGCTGGTGATGCTGGAGATATGCAGGTAGTGGAAGAATTCTCACTTGCACAATCCATTTCCCTCTCCAGTGAGTAGCTCAGAGGTTGGCCACCCTGCGGCTGCACAATCTGTGCCACCAAACCCTTCCCAGAAAAGGATGCCACCTCCTGGTAGCCACTGGCATAGCATGGAGCCCCCACAGGGTACTCCCTTGTACCTACATAGGCGCTGGGATGAGCCTGCATGCATGGAGTGCAAAGCTGTACATTTTCTTTCCTGACATTTAGAATATTTGATTCAATAAATTCAACAAGCAGTTACTGAGTGCCCACCCTATGCCAGGAATGCTGTGTGCTGAGCATACAAAGAAAAAACTGCGAAAGTCCCTGCCTTCCAACAGCTTCTTATCTGAATTTAGCCAGGATGTCAGTGGCCAGTCAGAGTCCCCTTCTGGTACTATCCTAGGGTTTTTCTCCTTCCTCAGATGTGCTGACTGGAGCTTTTCTTTGTTCTCACTTCCCTCCTTGTATTATACTTACCTGTATCCATGCCCTCCCTCTCCCAGTCACACTTCTTATGACAGAAGGCAAGGGCCTGGGTATACAGTTGGTGTTTAAGACATGCTTGCTGAATTTGTAGAGCACCAACCACATCCTGAGGAGGCAAGTGATGTGCTCTTTCCCAAGGGTAGTGAAGATAATGGAGGTTAGGACAAAGCTGTGGTTGCCTTGGCTGAGCAGTACAGATTGTCCTTATCCTCTCTCTACCCCCATTACTTCTTGCATGTACCCATTTTTTGTGGTACTCTACACGAGTAGGCTGTGCATACTGGTTGAAAATGGAATCACTTCTTTGCCCATCTATACCCAAGTGAAGGAGCCTGCTGCAATGCTTGAAAGAGGACTGGACTAAAAGCTCAGGCTTGTTTTGGAATCCATCACTTATCACTACCTCTGTGCCCTTGGGCAACTCCCTGTATGCTCTGGGCCTGTTGCCTTGTCTGAGGGGGCTCCATACAAGTATCTGTCCTGAACCTCTTGGCGCCTATGCAAAGGTCCTTTCTATCAGGCTCCCTGGCTCTTGGCATGGCAGAGCAGTAAGACCTTGGAGGTTATCTGGTTCTCTGGATCATGCTAAAGTCATATATAGCTGAGGGCAATCCTCTACTATCATGGCCTATTATAATTTCTACTTCAGCATGTGTCATTCTTCTCTCTTTTGCACTCTATCCTGTGTCCTCATTTTCCTCCTCAATAAAGTGGGAGGGCTGGATGAAATGATGAGCCACAACAATCCCTGCACTGAGGTGAGGGAAAGAGCACCGGACTGTGCCAGAAGCCCTGGAGCCAGCTCTAATGCAGTTGCTGACTCATGGTACAGAGTAGCCACTTGGGTACTCTCTCTCCCAACAGGCCTGGAAGGCTGCTGCTCAGACTCTCTCTAGCTCTGGGGATCCTTCTCCAGGCTGCCTTGGCATTGCCTAAAACTCAGCGCCTTCTCTTTTCCCAGAATTTGCTCTCCCTCCCATTTCTGCCTAGGCCACCATCATCACTGCCAGTCACCCAGGCCCCAAACTTAACAATCATTCATTGCAGGGTGGTGGAAAGATCCCTGGGGAAGTCACTTAAACCCTCTTGAGAATTCTGGGAAATGGAGAGAATCACACATATGGTGAGAAAAGCACTCACCAAGCCTTCAAGCCCTATCTTTTTCATTTTAGACTCTTCCCTCTTTCACCTCCCACACAGGGTTCACGGTTGACGCCTCCTTGCCTGCCTTATCCCCCCCTCCACTCCTCTTGCTGCCATCTGAGCTACAGTTCCCATGACCTGGCACCAGCAATGGTGTCATGATCTCCTAACTGTTTTCTCTGCCTCCAGAGCATCCTGCACATACTGCCAGAGAAGTCTTCCTAAGGCACAGGTTTGATTACATTATTTGCCTTCTTAAAGCCTTCTGTGGGTTCCCCAGGGCTCAATGAATAAAATACAAATTCTTCAACAAAGCCTGGCATTCTAAAACTTAGTTCAAATCCATCCTTATTCAAATAATCAACAATTTATTAAAAGTCTATTATGTGCCAGGTACTGTGCTAGATCCTGGGGATATAAAAATGAAATCTTCCCTTCCCTCAAGGAACTTAGATTCTATTGGGGAGACACCAAATACTTTATGTAAATTATATGCAAAATAAATTGAAGGTCAAGTTGAGAGCAAGCAAGGGCATCAGGAAAAACTTCATAGAGAAGTTGCCATCTGAACTAAGTTTTGAAGGAAACCATGGATTTTAAGAGGCTGAAGTGAGGAAAGCATTCCAAGCCTGGTCATAGTCTGGGCAAAGGCACAGGGATGGGAGACGAAGCATCACATATGCGAACAGTATCCTTATTCTTTAGCTTCCTATGCTCAATGTCCCAGACCAGACTACTTATTATTTCCTGAGTTTATTCTGATTGCCATTCCTTTGGCCTTGTGTACACTACTTTTGTGGCTAGAATGATCTCTCCCAAGAGAGACTGACTTCTGTAAGCTCAGCCCACAGACTTAGAGCTGGAAAGGACCTCAGAAGTCCCCTCAACATGCCCCATACCTCCCTGAGAATCCCATCTTCAGGTTCTCCAATAAATGGTCACCAGACTTCAGTAGAAGACCCTTGGTGAGGGTCCCACTTCTAGGAACACTACTTGTGGGTCTTTATGTCAAATCAGAATCTGCCTCCTCTTTGCCCCCTCTCCCTGGGTGCTTCCTGTTCTGCACTCTGTGAGGTCATTACAATGAGGAAAATTAATATTACTTAATAACCAATATTTCTCTGTGATCCATCCTTTTTCTCATTTTGACAGACCCCACTTCTAAAAGTCAGGCAGTTTCTGAAGGATGTGACGTGATCAAGAAAAGCTATCACTCCCGGGCCCCCAATACATCTTCTCATTAATTAGCTTCATCGAGGTCCTTGCTTTTCCTAATCAAAGTTAGGGTGACATGGTCTATGTTGGGGAAACCAAACCAGAAAGTCTAATTTGAGATGGCTTATGTTTTTCTGGCCAGGAATTAGTCTTGTTGTGTTTCCCATCACCACCCTAGTACGAATAGGGAAGGGCTGAGAACTGTTAACTCACCTCCACCAATCAGGATTGCCTTGCCTTTGCTAGGGGAGATCCAAATCAGGCCAACCAGAAGGAAATACACCTGGGCTTAAGAAGCCCTTTCAGGCTTTGCCCTGCATCTCTAGCACAAACAGAAGCTAGCCATTGACCTTTTTATTATCAGGCTACGTGCTCCTGATACTAAACAACATCTTGCTCAAAGAACTGCTCTGTTTAACTATTTGTTAAATTTCATTCATGACAACGGTACATTTAATTCCTTCTCCATGAAACTTTTCTTCAGATACTTGACTTGACGATAGTTATCATACTTCCAAAGTCTTCTGCCTTCTGGACCAGATTTCATTTGTTCCTCCAACTATTTGTGATATAGCGTAGTATATCTTTCATCATGCTGACTGCCCACCCTTCATTGGTCACCTTCATTTATCTACATTCCTCCCAAAAGGTGGTACCAAGAACACAGTGATGAAGATGCTGCCTAACTGGGAAGCCATACACATAACCACTCCCTTATTCCAGACACCAGGCCTTCCTTAAAGAAGCCTGAGCCTCTCTGCTTGTATGTGATGTAACACATCCACTCCCAGTTAGCGTGCAGTTCACCAAAACCCCAAGACCATTTTCACATTGTTCAGGTACCTCACCCATCCCCTCCCTCCTCCAGGAAGGCTTCACTGATTTCCTTGGTTCTGTTATCTCCCCACCCTGGGGACTATCACCTCAAGGGCTCAGCTGTCCAACAGGCACTTAAAATACTTGTCTATCTCTCTGTAGGCTCCTTGAAGTCAAGGCAAGTTATCTCTGTATTGGCTTCAGTGCCCTGAACACAACAGGAGCTTAAATAATTGCTCATTGAATTGAAGGTCTGGCCTACGAAGCATTTCTCCTGAGCCATGAATTACTTATTCCATCTTCCAAACTCCTCAGCACTCTAAGAGGCCGAACTGATTCCTGTTCACTGAGCTGAAACTCAAAAGGAGTCCTCTTGCAATGTAGGAACTCCCTTCCTAATCCAGCCATCCCAGTGATGTGGCCAACCTTATTTAAAATTAAGTGGGGATTTTTACCTTTCAAAAGGCAGTGGGTCTATGAGTGACCATGTCTCTCTCCGCTCCATGCTGAACAAGAGAATTTTGCTCAAAGTAGTGTGAATCTGAACAGCTAACGGCACAGTTCCATTATCCTGCAGCAAGGTGCCCAGCTTGTGGTGAGGGCTGAGCAGTGGAGATGCCATCATGGGCGCCCCAGAGTGCTGTGATATAGAATGAGGCACCTCCTCCTTCAGCTGGGCTCCTGAAACCGACAGAAGGAGAGCAGAGGGAATATGTTAGGTTTGCCCCATATACAGAGGGGAACACCATATGTGCATCTCTCACAAGAGTTTTATTAGCAAGGCATAGGCCAGGGGGCTTGCTGAACAGTACCCACCTCATCAGGGAGGAACAGAATACAAAAAGCCTCCAAATTCTGCTTTGAATACAACATATATGCAGCTTAAAAAAAAAAAATCCCACTTGCTCAGTCCTCAAAATGCTTTTAATAATTATCTAGATGAGAAAATTCATTACCACCTAACACATTGTTGAGCCTCTGCCCAAATATATCCCATGGATTTAAAAAACAGCTACAGATCAATCATGTGTGTATATATATACATATATACCACACAGATACACACTCACACGTGGCAAAAATATTGTCCAGACGCAAGTTATTTGTCCTCTGACTGTGAAATGAAGAGACTTGACTTGATATCAACAAATTAGAGGCACTTGTCAGGGGGGGAAGTGTTTTGGACACCCAAGTGGTGGATTTTGAGTTCTTCTATCTGCTTTCTCTTCAATTCAAAGGAAAAAGCAAGCTGCATGAGACTATGACAGCTGGTTAGCAGGGAGACTTGGAGGAAATCAGATCTTTGGAGAATGTCAATCATCTACCAGAAACTGCTTTTCATTTCAGGCTGGAGGCATCTTACAGAAGCATTCAGGAAGCTGGAGAAGAAATGCTAGGGGCAGTCAAAATGCCCCTGGTTCCTGGTCTAATTCCTGGAGTTAAAAAAGTAAAATGGAAACAAAAAACCAAACCAACCCCCCAATCCTGTGGTTGATGCCCCATGTGTAAAATGCAGTATATTCTGGGCTGCTGTTCACAACAGAATCCCTTGTAATTAAAAGGGAATGTTATCCCTGCCAACTATGGGAGCCCAGTTACAGTAATCACAGCACTCAGGAAGTATTCATGCCAGGGTCTGCTCTTGAACCCAAATAACCCAAGTTGAAGGCACTTTTCCATCAGCAAATTGATGGTGGGGTCCAGTAAATCTAGCCTGCTCAGTTGCTTGGACTGAGGGGGGCCCACTTAAGACCATTCTCCTCATCATCCAGGAGGAGATGCTTACCAATAACTCTTTGGGGGAAAAAAAGTCCATCCTTTAGATCAATTACTGTAAAAGGGGCAAGTGACAAGACTATCCCCACTCCCAAAAATGGTTCATTCCTCTCTATCCTGTCCAATTTATTTCACATTAAAATTGGATGCCAGAATATCAAGAGATACAAGTTTAATTAAAAAGCTATTACCTTTATTTAATGACAAAACTCCACTATCTTAACCTTTGGCTTTAGTTAGTTTCCACCACCACACTGCTTCAAAAAAAGTGTAACTGGTCCGAGGAGGTGGAGGACCGCTCTGCACAAACCATTCTCACACCAAGCACAAACCCTTGGTGGACAGGGTTGCAGAAGTTTTCTCTCCATGATGAAGGTCAGTACATATTAACCTATTTTACATCCTTCAGCTCCAGCTGGGGGACCTACATAGCTAATTAGAATTTCTACCTTCATTAGGAATCTTCATTTGCAGCGCCAAAATCGGAACAGATCAGTGTATCCTGGGATGGAAAATACTTCCTAACCATGGGAGAGCAGGTGAGGGGGACTAAAACATTGACCCAGCCGAAATGGCAAAAAGTCGCATTTAATTTACAATGTAGTCAAGGTTACAGGTAAAAAGCTACACAGAAAGTGTGGGAAAAAGTCTATTTCACAAATGTACAAAGCTCTGTGCAAAGCTCACGTCGATGTTCCTACCTTAGCCTCCTGTGTGTGTAGGTCAAGACCAGCCTTAGAACTCTGAGCTACCAAGGACTTACATTCACTGGGAGGGGAAAAGCTGCTGAATCTAGCCACAAAGTCATCCTCCTCAAGAGATGGTCAGTCACTCGCTAAATAAAATCATTTTATGTTCAATTTAAACTACCTTCAAATGGTCAGAGACTTTTTAAAAAATCATCTTCATAACACATTTTGAGAGGAGAAATAAAGCCTTGGGAAAACAGTACCATAAATCAAATGAGAAACATTTGCAAATGGAGTGCTGATGTTTTATAAGAAAACACAAGTAAAATTAAAACCACGCTGTAACCCCAAACTACAGACCTGTATCTAACCAGTCTCATCCCAATAGCAAGAACAGAAGGGGAAAGGCCTAACTATAGGACCTCAACTTGTTGACTTGGGGAAAAGCTTTAAGTTTAAATCTAGATAAAGTTCCCATGAAGAACTCTAGAACCCTCTTCTGACCAGTCTATAATCCATAAGATCCCCACTATCACAGGGAAAATTCATTAAAATCAAAACTATCTGGAAATTTCAAGTACAGCAAATACAATCAGGTCACATGACCTACATCATCAGTAGCAGCTTTCCTGCTATATGGCCATCCAACTCATCTTGAATTTTCGGAGATGAGGGCCTGGTGTTCATCACAAATGACATATATATGTATAAAACTTCAAATAAAAAATATCCTAAAAGGGAAGTCGACGGGCCTGGAGAAAAGGTAACTGGGCAGTTTAGCTCAAAGGATGCATGAAATAAATTTCTATACATAGGAAGCGTTCTGAAAACAGATCTTTAACGGGATATTTCAACCCCAGCCCCAGCCCCAGTCTTAAAATTACATGGTTAGGACACCAAGAGACATTCTGAAAGACGATACTGCACACATGGAAAGTTTTTTTTCCTCAGTTCATTAGCCCCCAAACCACCCTTCCACCCAATTCCCATCCCACCCCAGGACCAAAAATATCAAATCAATAAGGAGGGTGTGGGCTTCTTGCCAGGCCAAGCCTCCTTTGCATATTTCTTCTTCTTGGGCTCGTTTACAGCTTCAGGATTGTAGACCGCAGGGTTTGGTGTAGGGTTCATATTCACTGCTGATGGCACAACAGGGGTCAAGTCTACCTCAGGAGCGAGGTTTGGGTAGGGCATGGGCAGGCCACCAATGAGTGCAGTCCCATGGATGCCATGTGACTGAGAGCCCGCCTCACTGTGGGTAGGGGGAAGACCCCCATACAATCCTCCACTGAATGGAAAGTTCTGCATGCGCCTGCTCACTGATTCCTCCAAACTGAGAGAGCCAGGGCCCTCGACACGTTTCTTCTGGGATTTGCAAAGAAAGAGAGAAAGAAAGAAAGGAGAAAAGTGAAGTAAAATAATGGATAGACCCCTTTGCTTATGTCAAATTCTATGATAACCCCGAAGGTAAAGGTACAAGACAATTCCCCAACTTCCTTCTTCTACCTGTACTGCTGTCTTAGATTCACAGACTCACAAGGACCTTAAAGGTCAATCAGTCTAACCACTCAAATAACAGAGAGGGAAGAGGCCAAGAAATAAAAGGCAACCTTGAACCCCTCTGGAAATGATACATAAATAAAACAGGCCCATTGCTGAAAAGGCTTTTTTGTACCCACATCCACAATGGACAACACCCCAAACTGGCTGGTTGGATGATGCCTCACAAGCATCATGTAGCCCAGCCAGATGAAAACCAAGGAATTATGAGGAGACTGACACAAAGAACCCCAAGAACTAGCCAAAGTCGTAATTAACTATGCGCTCCAACCCCATTTACATGAGGAAAGGGTGTTTAAAAACAAGACCACCTCCACAGCTGGTGGCAAACATCACCAAGGCTAGCACATACCTTAACTGGGACCACTGCAGTCTGTACCATGTTTCTGAATCTGCCAACAGAAGGATCCACGTCCTCTGCCAAGAGGAAAGAGAACAAGGTGAGTTGGACGCTTCAGGGGGAAGAATGCAGACAAACCTTCTATAAAGTTCTTCCTGTGGCATTAACGTCCCTCTGCAACATTAGGTTTTTGTACAATTTGTGATGTTAGAGGCCTACGTCCACAACAAACCTACCCCAGCACCTGCCACTCAAGCCAACATAAACACTGGAGAACAGTGCTTAGCACTTTGACATGAACTCCTTAACTAATAATCCAGAGGCCACACTTTGCCAAAAGACCTGAAATCTCCGAGGGCTCAATTAACTAGGCTGTGCAGCAGACAGGGGTAACTAGCTCCAGTTCTGTAGCTTGAGAACACATTTTACTAAGCCATAATCCTGCTCCTGGTCTCTCTCACACTCAGCAGGGGACGGATCAGCTAAAATGACCAAAAATACTAGCCACGTAAAGAAGGGCAGCACAAGTAATGCCCTGCCTATACAAACTGATGTATCTCTGACAAAAATGGTCCATAAAATGAATTTCTACAACCCAAATCCTATTTTAAAATAACCCTACACTGAACCCTTTTGTGATATAAAGAATCCCTGTTAGGTAAATAGAGAGCTAGCCTTGGAATCAGGAGATCTGAGTTGGGATCCCAGTTCTGCTATGTGTTAGCTACCAACTTAGCCATAAAAAAACAGTATTTGTAGAGTACTTTATATAGACTATCTCATCTGGCCATCTCAAAAGCACTTTGCAGCAGACAGTACAAATTTTATCATTCCCACTTTACAGATAAGGAAACTGAAACTCAGAGATGAAGAAAGACCCTAAGTAGAAGTAACAAGTAGAAGAGCCATGATCTGAACCCAGGTCTCTAACTCCAATCCCAGCTTTCTCTCCACCAAAGACAACTTTTGTTTGGTTCTCTGAAAGGACAAGATTCTCCTCAGGGAACCAGAAAGAACACACGCTCACCTGGATTGATGATCTCATCATCTTCACTGAATGTTACCCTAGAGTTCTTCCGTTTCCGCTTTGGTCTCTGGATGTCCAAATTCCCTTCCTCAATGGTGAGAGTGGAAATCCGTTTGTTATGGGCTGTGTTGAACTCTGTCAAGTTCTAAGGATGGGTTCACAGAGGAGACAGGGAGTCAGTGCACCTACAGATAAAGGTGTCAGGGCAGGGCAACAAGATAAGAGTATCAGGACTCGGAGAGCCTTTGAAAATTCATCTTGTCCTTTCTCGACAGATGGGGATCTATGTCATTGTTAAAAGTCTCAATTTAATTTGATCGGATGTTTACATACCCAATGATCCTTATTTATCAGGATTTGGGAACTCCTTCCTGACTAGTGAAACAGAGATTAAAAAAAAAAAACCAAGTGAGAAAGCAGGGGCAAATATTACTTGGGCTGAATTATTTGCCTGAAGAAACGTGATTAAGTTTAGTCTTTTATGTGTATTATGACGACAGGCAAAGGGAGGCAGCTGGGTGCAGTGAGACTAGGGGAGCCCCAAAGAACTTGGTTTAAGCAAAAAGAAAAAACTGCAAAGAACAAGGAGCCCCTTTCCCCTGTGATCACTTAAGATTTTGATCTCCTCATCTTTCCCCATTCTACTCATCCCTATGGATCCATCTTTCTCAATAACTGACACTGTCTTCAGCACAGTTACTTGCTTTATCTTCTGCTGGATTTACTCCAATCTGCAATGCAGCCCAGGACACTCCAATTTCTGGAGCCCGGTCCTTACAGGCTTCTTGGCTGCAGTGTTTCCCAGCATTTCACTAAGAGTTGGAGAGGAGGATGGCATTCATGACGAAAAGGCAGGAGAATAAAGAGGAGACAGTAACAGCCAAAGGAATGCCTGGCTGTGGAATGATCAAGCCCAACCTCCCCATTCTACAAAGGAGAAAACAGGCTCAGAGTGTCAAAAGGACTTGCCTAAAGTCACAGTGCCAAAGCTGGACTAATAATCCATCTCTCCTGGCTCCAGGGTTCTTTCCACCACATTAATTTCTCATTTTAGCAACACTAAAATGATATACTTTCTCTCATTTTCCATATCTACACATACATCTGTCTAAAATAATCACATATACATGCACCTATGGCACACAAAGCCTGTCTAAAATCTTATGCATATAATCACCATACTCCAGAGCAAACAAGAGGAATAAGTTTAATTTTACTCTTGTGAGTTTATGCCAGGGAAATGAAAAACTGCTGTCATGAAAAGAACTCTGGGAGTCAGGAGACCTGGCTTGAGTTCTGCTCCAGTTTTGCTATGGATCTATGCAGCTATGGCTCTGAGCAATTATCTCCACCTGTGAATGTGTACAAATGTATGTATACATACACACACGTGACTCTACCTGCACTATCAGCCCATGTATAGACTCAGAGCTTTCAAAACAATGTGAAGTTTACTGTAGAAAAAGATAAAAACCTTTGAGTTCAAAAACACATAAATCAGTTTTCAAAAGCTATCCTACCAATTCATTTCAGGGGTCACTGTGGGCTGACTTAGCAGTTTAAAAAAAATTAACACAGGGCATATCATGGAGGCTATGAATGACTGGAAAAGCAACAGGCCAGTCAAGGACTAAAAATAAAGCATAAATGAAGGGAGAGTCGAGGGAGCCACGTTGGTATCCATTAGAGGATCTCCAGTGTCGGGGTGGATTCTCGACAAGGATTCCATGAGCAATACAGACTAAAAACACATAAGAGTCCTACAGGGGTTTACAATTACTGTGGTATAAAGAGCACCCACACAAATAAGATCACAGATCCAGCCAAGTAGCAGAGGAATACAGGAGTTAAATTAAAAAATGTAAAACTCTGACTGAATTACAAGTTTTATGAACAAGATGATTTTTCATGTTAGCTCTAATCAAATCAGTCCTGAAGATTAGAAATTATAAGTTTGGGTTTTAAAAAACAAAGGATCAAACACATCTGTGCATATATTAGGGTGATAATTATGTAACTGTCTAAAGTAGAAAGTGGACCTGCTTCCACTTTAAAAAGTAACCCAAGGTGGTGAGCAGTAAAATGCCATAGCACAGAGAGCTGAACTTGAATTCAGTAAGAACTAGGTTCCAATCCCTCCTCAGACACTCAGGAGCTCTATGACCATGGGCAAATCACCGAACCACTTTGTAGCCTCAGTTTCCCCAACTGTAAAATGTGAAAAATAATACCTATAGTACCTACCTCACAGGGTTGCTGTGAGGTCCATACAAAAAAAGCATGTAAACGTTCTTTGCAAACTTTAAAGTGTTCTATAAAATGTCAGTTCATATTAAGGTGCATCAGCAGCAGACCCACGGGAAGCAGCTTCCAGGAAAGGCAGACTGTACCGCTCTAGAAATGGCTTCCTCCTGTGGGCAGCAAGGCCCAGAAAACCAGAGAGTCCTGTGTTAACATCCTGAGAGTTTCTAGACTTCGTGGTCTACACAAAGGAACAGCTGAATAAAAAGGCTAAAGCTTCTATTCTCTCTTTACGCAGTCAACTAGAGGAGAGGGACAAACACCTGTAACTCACAGCCTACAATGTGGTCTATGAGCCCATGAAGGTGACAAAGCAAGAGAGATGAGATGTCATGAGACAGATGAGCTTAGCCCCCCTCACCAAATAATCTCCCTACTTCCGGCTATGATGAAGGAAGCCTGCATCACAATGACCACCCAGCAACAATGCTGAGGTACATTATGGGACTCTGAGGCTCTGTTTGCTGCTGATTCTTTGGTTCTCCCAAGAGGAGAATGACACGTGACAAAGTCGGAGAATGTCTCTGCATCATTTACATCTCAAGCACTAGTCCAAAACTCAAAACAATACCACAGAATTACATCAAGCTCAGTCTCCTCTTCTGGGAGGCCCAGAAGGCCCTTGAGTTCATCATCCTCTCCACCCATTTTCTCATCTCCTTTCACCGCCGATGGCAACGTCTGAGGCTTCTCACGAAGAGTGTATGCCCGGGTAGATGCACCAAATGAGACCGTGGAGTCGATGGGGATCTGCTGTGGCTTGTGAGGTTCCAATCGGATGTGACCCAAGAATGTGCCGTGTGCTGGGAAAGATCAGAAAGGTAGGAGTGAGAAATGAGACCCTCTTTGGCATCCCTGAGTTTGGAGTGGGAGAAGATTCTCTGTGACTTTCCAGACCCAAATCGCAGTGACCTCCCAGCTCACTAACTCCCAGCAGTTTATCCTAAAGTTTGACAGCTACAGAATACTTTCACATATATTCTCTCATTTGGGTCTCACAATTTGGGCAGGTGATATAAGTATTCTTACTCTCATGTTATAGATAACAAAACTGAGGTCAAGACAGACAAAGTAACTAGCCCAAGGTCACAAAGCCAGGAACTATCAGAGCTGGGATTTCAAGACCTTAGGTCTCCTGTCCCTACCCATCACATCAAATAACCAGGTCAAGAGACAATTTTGCCTGTAAGAATGACCATGTGTAAGATTTCTTGCAACTTAATGGTTGCAATCAGGTTTCTCTGGTCAGAAAATTCATGCTTCTCCAAGTTGACTCTCCTACAATCCCCAGCTTGGACACCCCCTTCTTTTTGCCTTTTAAAAATCTGGCTCCCTTTCCTGAACTTTGAAGGTTTCCAGCTCATTCCCTATAAAGATTCAAATTCAACTGTACCAGCATTCTGAATGCTACTCTACTGCCAGCTGCCCTGGTCCAGTCTAAGGTGAAGCAGAAATGTCTTAGTTCTTACCAACTACCACAATGTGCACCAATGCAATGGTTACAAAGTGGCCAGCCTGTAAACTTGAATTTCCCTAAAACAGAATAAGACCTGGCTAAAAGAATGAGTGTTCCAGGACCATCCTGATTCCCTCCCAAGATTTTCCCACTTGGGCTCCACCAAAATGAGGCTCAGAGACTGACATACATACGAGTGAACAGAGGACTGTGGGAGATCAGGCTCTCCTAAGGCAATGCCAGTGCCATCATGTGTCACTCACAGTGAACCAAGGGGCTGAGTAGCCATGAAGCCAGACCTCCTGCAACGGACACATGTGGGAAATGAACAAGGTGAAACTTCAGATTCACTGAAGTGACTCTCAAGCTAAATTTGTGGTCAAGTTTTTAATCCAATTTTGGTTCCCTGTAGTCACTCAGCATATGTTAAGGCTGCCTTTTTTGCTATTAGTTGTCATGTGCTTTGGGCACAAATGAAAACTGTCAATGATTCACTGGGGCAGCTAGGTGGCCCAATGGATAGAATGCCAGGCATGGAATCAGGAGGACTTGAGTTCAAATGTGGCCTCAAGAACTTATAACTGGGTTACCCTGAGCAAGTCACTTAACCTGTTTGTCTCAGTTTCTTCATCTGTAAAATGGAGATTATAACAGTACTAACTTTTGTGAAGATGAGATGAAATAACAATTATAAGGAGGTTAGCACAGTGCTCAGCACACAGGCGCTTATAAATGTCAGTAATTATTGGTCCAAGTAGGCCAACGTTCCTAAAATGAGATCTCTTCCAAAAGGACAGGATGAAGGGGGAGAAATGTGTGTGTATAAGAAATGTGTACATATACAGTATGCAAATACACACGAATACGGAGAGCAAGGGGGAAGGGAAGGAAGAGAGGTCTATGTTAAAACTCATACCACAATTGATTATACTCAAGTTTTGCACAAGCCAGATTCTGGGATAAAAGTGTGGCACTTATTCGGATTAGTCACAAAGCAATTTTATTATCAGTCAAAGTAAAACAATCAGGAAGATGAATTTTCTGCAATAAAAAATTCAAATTACTTTCCAAAGTCAAATAATCCCACATTACCCTCTCTTCACTAGCACCGCTAATGCTGGCATTCTCTGCACAACACTATGACCTGTCCTCTGTTATTTTACACTAATAGCATTACTATGCTACAACCAGATCCTGCTGCTTTGTCCCCTCAAGACATGAGTGACAAACTGAGTGAGAGCTCAAGCCCTCCCTGTCATTAAATCCTCTGAATTTGAGGCCCATTTTAGAATATTACTTCCCCAGATCTAAACGCTGTCCATAATGCTGGTTCATGGAATGCCATATTTTCACAGGAGCAGTCACTGATATTGGGTCTATGGGCCAATGACTAAGGACTCTGCCCAAGTGAGGTTCTATAACTTACTAGTTTCTCTATGAATTCTTAGCTTCCAGAAGACAGTGTCTCCCCAACCCCCTCAACCCCTGGTAGGCTGTCTCTCCCTCTGTTCTCCTAGTGCCTTCTCTGAAGGAAAGGGAGGGGAGCCTTTCCTATAGGCCTTCTCCCCATCTATCATCCAGTCTCCATCATCAGTTATTTCAAGGGAAGATGATTACAATGGCTGGAAAGAGCAGGCAAGAGTTAAGCTATATTTGCAAAACCATCTAGATGAAAACACTTAATTTCTCATTTAATCAGCAGCAAAGCATTATTTAAAAACCAATTAGATCAAAGTAGTTTTACATGAAGCAAAGTTACTTACTACTGTTGAGATCTATTAGGAAAACTCTCTTCAGATGCTTGTGGTAGACCAAGGCAGCATGGACTCGAGAGCAAGATTGGTGATCAATGGTAAAATCACATAGATCAGGGTTTCTTCCAAACAGGTAATACTTCTTTTCATCAATGATCAGTTTCTAAGGTTGAATACCAAATAAACAACATTACTTAATCTTGCATTGATAGCTTTCCCCCAAAGCTTTCATAGTTCTTCACCAAAGACAAAAATATTTTTCAAGACTATGAGGATGAAGACTTCAGAAACTTTTGATAACATGGATTCATTATATTTCATAACACCTCTCCTCAATAGAGATCACATGTCAAATGCAGGAATAAAATTCAATTTTTTCCCTCCACTCATAGAATCTCACATTTGGAAGGGCACGCAGAGGACATCTAATCAAACCCTCCATGTAAGCAGGAATCTTGTCTATAACAACATCCCAAATAAATGGTAGTCCAGCTTTGGCTTGAAAGACTTCCAGCAACTGGAAATTAATTTGCTTCCACTTCCCATTCCACTTTTGAACAGTTAATTACTACAAAGTTTTCCCCTATAATGAATGGAAATTTGCATCTCTAGAACTTCTAAACTTATTGAGCCTACCTCTATATTTTGGAGTCAAGCAAAAAAAGTCATCCCTATTCCAAGTGATGGCCCTTCAAATGTCTGAAAAGAGGAATCATGGCTCTTCTATGTAGGCCTCCTATTTTCCACAGCTTCTTCCACCAATCCTTCAATAATGCCATTATCTCCAGGCTTCTCCCATTCTGGTGGTCTTTTTCTAGATCCATGCCACTCTATAAGGCAACTTCCCAAACAGCTAATGCTTTCCCTCTCCAAACTCCTGTCTTTATTTTGTATACACTGATCTAAATACATGTTGTTTCCCTGTTAAGCCTGGGGACAACTTAGTTTTATCTTTGTATCAGCAGGTCCTGGTGCACAGCAGCTTTGAATAAATGCTCGCTGCTGAATTGTGACTGTTGTGGGCAAGAGCCCCAGTCCCCTCATTACCTTCTCTCTCTACACCACCACCACAAAACAATGCTATTTGAAAATTAAATATTTCATACTGCCTAATTTCAAGTTGAAACTGAAAAGGAAAAGTACAAGGCATGACCAAAGCAATGAGACTGACCTGAACACATTCATTCTGATTTGCCTATCCAAACCAGTGCTATTCAGCACAATAGTCACCCTGGGAAGTCACACACTTCTTCCACACCAGGCCACTTGCTCAGCAGTCAGGGAACAAATTCTATTTACGCATCCCAGCACAGGCTCAGTCCTACAGGATCATGCTTTGACTTTGACCAAAATCACCAGCCTCCAGAGTGACCAGACATCTTATTCACTGGATGAAGCTCCATATTACTTTTGACAATATTCACCTTCAAAGGACAAATTTTTGTCAACCCTGAGGATGCACAAAAGAACACACCACAGGTTCTGAAGACAGCTGCCAAAAGTAAAAGCAACTCCAGAGAAAAGGAAAGGAGGCAGCATGTGGCCTCTCCCAAGGTACTCTGGAGGACAAGCCTCATACCTGCAGGACAGGGCTGGGTTTCTTTTTCAAACCAAGTTCCTCCCCAATTGATAAATGGTCAAAGGATATGAACAGGCAATTTTCAGAGGAAGAAATTAAAGCTATCTATAAGCATATGAAAAAATGCTCTAAATCACTATTGGTTAGAGAGATGCAAATCAAAACAACTCTGAGGTACCACATCACACCTATAAGATTGGCAAACATGACAGAACAAGAAAATGATAAATACTGGAGAGGATGTGGGAGAGTTGGAACACTAATTCATTGTTGGTGGAGCTGCGAGCGCATCCAACCATTCTGGAGAGCAATTTGGAACTATGCCCAAAGGGCTACAAAAATGTGCATACCCTTTGACCCAGCAATATCGCTACTAGGACTATATCCCCAAGAGATCATAAAAATGGGAAAGGGTCCCACATGTACAAAAATATTTATAGCAGCACTCTATGTAGTTGCCAAAAACTGGAAGTCAAGGGGATGTCCATCAATTGGGGAATGGCTGAATAAATTGTGGTATATGAATGTAATGGAGTACTATTGTGCCATAAGAAATGATGAACAAGAAGACTTCAGAGAGGCCTGGAGGGACTTATATGACCTGATGCTGAGTGAAAGGAGCAGAACCAGGAGAACTTTATGCACAGCAACGACCACAGTGTGTGAGAGTTTTTTCTGGTAGACTTAGAATTTTGTAATAACACAAGAACTTCTTACAAAAAAAAAAAAAATCCCAATGGTGGTTCTCAAGGCAAAATGCCTGCCACACTCAGAGAGAGAAATAGGGAAGTCACTCACATAATGTAGCAGATCATGTCTGTGTATGTGTATGTGTTTGTGTATCATGTTCTGATTTGTTATACGATTTCTTTCATTCATCTTAGTCTGACTACATAGCATGACTATAGTGAAAATATACTCAATAGGAAAGTATATGTAGAATCTATACAGAACTGTATGCAGTCGTGGGGAGGGAGGGGGGTAGTGGGGGGTAGGTGGGGGGGATAAAATCGCAATTGTATGGGAGTGATTGTTAAACATTAAAAAATAAAAAATAAAAAAAAATAAAAAAATAAAAACAAAACCAAGTTCCTTTTAAACTCAACTTCATTTTTTTAAACAATTTTTTCCTAGATAAAGTAGGGTAATAAGGAAAGGCAGCCCAGGGAATGGCATAATTGGGAACCAGGAAATTCTCAGTTACTGGATCCAGAGAAGACTACTGCTTCCCTGGCTGCCTCAGTTTTTCTATTACAAAAGAGAGATAAATGACTGAAGACACAATCGACCACACTGAGGTCATAACATTTTCATTAATTTATTTATGTTTTCAATAAGCTCTATCAGTAGCAGACAGTGCAGTGCAGTAGGGACAGGCCCAGTGCAGCGAGGTAAGAGCATCAAACTCAAAAAGAGAGAGCTGCTAAAATGCACAGAAGATCCCTGCAGCAGCACAGTGACTTAGAAAATCACTTATTAATATTTGATTCTATTTTATTTCATTAAATATTTCCCAAGCACATTTCAGTTTGTTACTGCATGTCTGACACCTGTCATGGGCATGGTAATTTTATTATTCAAACTTTGGGCTCAGCTTAAATTAAGTTCACATTAACCTGGATATGTGGTTCTACTCTCAACACGCACAATGTTCAACAGCCGTCACTCACAGGATGGTTTCCAGTTTCAGCCTGGCAGACCCCAGGTCTGAGTCACTCAGTTACTGAGTTCTCTGTAGCATGTGCCCTCCTTCTTGATACCTCTCTCCTCTTCTGGCTCATGTATTGTGCATCTAAAACTGTCATGCTCTCATTTTACAGTTGAGTAAACGGAGTCTCAGAGAGTTGCAATGACTCGCCCAAGGTCACACAGTTCATGAAGTAACCAAGCAAGGATCTGAGCATGAGACCTCCCACACTTCTGCTCTTTGCTTCTCTTCTCCTTGGGGATCTTATCGACTCCCATGGCTTCAATTATCAACTATGCAAATGACTCCCAAATTCCCATCTTCCACCTCACTCTCTCCCTAGGGCTCCTGGGCTGAAATTTCAACTTCTGGCTAGATGTTATCATCTGGATGTACCAATGGAAGCTTAAATTCAGAAATGTCTAGGAATGAACTCATTCTCCCTCCCTCACCTCCTCCATCCTGGTTAATGATATCACTACTCTCCCAGGACCCCAATGACATCAATCTTAACTTTCCCCCCCCCTTACCCCACACATTCTAGCAGCCGTCGAGCACTTCTACAGCATGAACAAAGGAAATGATCAAGTCATTTATTAAATGCCTCCTATGTGCCAGGTACTGGCACAGCACTCAGTGCTTTAAATATTATCTCATTTGACCCTCACAGGTGCTATTAGTATCCTCATTTTACAGATCAGGAAACTGAGGCAGAGCGGTTTTGGGATTTGCCCAGGGTCACACATATAGTAAGAGTCTGAGGTGGGATTTGAACTCAGGTCTTCCTGACTCTGGGCCCAGTATTCTATCCATAATGCCACTTAACTGTCCTCAGTCTGATTCTGAATCCTCCCTCCTTCCCCCCCACCCCCACAAATACCTGAGTTCCATTCTTATTCTCTTCGTATGTAGGTTATAACAACAGACTTTTAACTACCCGTCCTACCTTTATCCTATCCCTTCTCTATCCAATCTTCACACTGGATTCCCAAGTAATCTTCCCAATCTTCCTCACTCAAAAACCTTCAAGGATGCCCTCGGTGCGACTCCCTAAAATATAAACTCCAGATGCCCCCTACATTCTGATTCCAACCCTTTCTGGCCTCATCTCGTTCTAGTCTTCTTCACATATTCTCAATCCAGTCAGACTGGTCTCTGTCTTGCACGCTCTCCTGCACTGTCTCTGTGCCCCGTGCCTAACACAGCTTCTTTCCATCTCTGTTGTGATCCCACCCAATGTCCAGCGTGAAGCTCTTCCCAGAGCCCTCTAGAGCTCATGCCTCAGGTGAAAGTGACTTTCCTTCTCAAATTGCTCACAGTATTTTGTCTGAACTTCTTCTTTGCATTTATCTCCCTCTGCCTTGTATCAGAGTTATCTGTATCCATGTGTCCCATCATCTTATGTATCCTCACCAACTTGGACAAAGTAAAGTGCTTTAATATAAGTCTGTTCTTTTGAATTCGCTGAAATTCTGAGGTAGGCCACAAATTGTAAAAATATATATATATGTATATATATATATATATATATATATATATAAAACAAATAACGCCTATATAGGTTGAATTTCTCATAGCATTCTCCACTCATATTTTATAAATATAGATCGTGACTTATGATAGCAAGCTGACTCTTTACAGGTCCTGAGATTAGCATCAAATAAAGTGAGGCTTACAGTAAGTCTGACAGAAATCGCTCCACTGTTCTCAATGTCCCTGCTTCACAATGTTACAACTACTTCTGACTATAGGAACTATCTCAGTCTGAATACATTTCAAGCAGGCTGGTCTTCTGCTTCTCACTCCAGCCATTATTCCAGTCGGGCTATCATCAGGACTGTACCTTTGAGTTATAACCCAGAGTGCTCACCTCAACATGCTGGGCTTAAAAGACTCATGGTTTACTATAATATTGCACTTATAAAACCCAGCTATCACAAGACACATCCCAACCTTCTAGAGCAGCTCAGGATACAGATAGCTTGGTTAGTATCAAGTGCTTGATAATTCCATAGAGATAAGACCGGTCCTGGTCTGCTGCTAATAAAAATGACCAAAAGACACTCTTTCGATCATAATTTGCCAGATATGTTTCACCCAGTCGTTTAAGGGAGCATTTAAAGAGATTTCATTCTAGGAACTAACAGCCAATCTTACAAATTATGCCTAATTGTCTTCTTCCCCCCATACTGATAATAGAGATATCAGTTGAATTCTAGTCAAGAATTTATTAAAAGCCTATTATGTGCCAGGCACTGTGATGAGATTTAAAAAAAAGGACAAAAATCCTGTCCTTGCCCTCAGGGAGGTCACTGTCTAATGGGGGAGACAACATGCAAACAACTATCTACAAACAAGATTCAGACAGGATCAGCTGAAGATAACAGATAATAAATGGAGAATATGAATAAACAATAAACAAAGAGAGATAATAAATAAGAGGGAAGGCACAACTACGAGGGATTAGGAAAGGCTTCTTGTAGAAGGTAGGATTTTAGGCAGGGAAGTCAGGAAGGGGAGATGAGGAAGAGAAGAAGCCCAGGCAGGGGGATAGTCAGGGCAGATTACCTGAGGAACAATAAGAAAAGCCAGTGTCATGGGATTGCAGGGTACATGGGGGTGCGTGCATGCATATGTGTGGTGAGGGTGGCTGCAGGTTATGAAGGGCTTTGAACACCAAACAGAGAATATTCTATTTAATCTGGAGGAGTGGGGGGGGGGGGGGGGAAGAGGGGTTAATGGAGATTATTAACTAAGGGGTGACATGGTTAGACCTGAGTTTTAGAAAATCTACTCAAGATCTGAGGGGGGGGATGGATTAGAGGTGGGAGAGCCTTGAGGCAGGGAGATCAACCAGAAGGTCATTGCAATAGTAACCAAATTTCTTCCCTAAGGATCCTTTAGCAAAGACTATTAGGCATTTCTGGAATGCTCTATTATAAAACACTTCATATACATTGTAATGCAGTATTTCATGTTAATCTTCCACTAAACTTCCCAGGTGTTTCTTACCATGTCTCAGAGATGCCCTGGGCTCTTGGAAGGCCATGCCACTGAAATGCAAGGTCTGGCAAATTATACCAAGCCTGAAAACCTTTGGGTAGAGAACAGTGATGGATTCATCTATCTGTCACTAGAGCCTAGCCTAGCTAAGTCTGGAAAATTCGGCAAGAAGTAGATGACTCCCAGGTGATAATTTTGGGGAGTTTTGGACACTGTACTTTATGAATGGGTTGTCTACTAAAGCGTGGAAGGGCTATGATCTGCACTGGTGCGCTGCTGAAACCACAGATTCACAGATCTTCTGAAGTACTTCTTGTAATAATCTCAATGTGGGGGGTCTTAAAAGTTCTACTTTCAGAAGCAGACCTATGACATAACAACTACAAGTGACTGACCTGAGATTACACTGTATGTGCACAGAACGGAGCCAGCTCCTCATTTCAATTCACACTCTAATTCAGCATATTCCAACAGGGACCGATAACAACAAACTGTGTCAAGAGGGTCCTTCACAGTAGGAGTGGATAGTGCAAGCAGATGGTGGGGCAGCACAATGAACAATGTGCATCAAAGAGAAATCATAATTCAATAATATTGCTTGGACTAAAAATCCTAAGTGCTGAAACTGATCTCAGTCACAGAGGCTCTTTGGCCCATCTC
This sequence comes from Notamacropus eugenii, assembly GCF_028372415.1. Taxonomy (NCBI): domain Eukaryota; kingdom Metazoa; phylum Chordata; class Mammalia; order Diprotodontia; family Macropodidae; genus Notamacropus; species Notamacropus eugenii. The sequence goes on along the minus strand of NC_092876.1, from coordinate 68,916,011 downwards.
CTTACACTACTTCACCAACTCTTAGTGACAAATATGTCACAACCCAGGAACAATTCTAACCTTGAAAGCTCTTTTAAAAAGTTCTATCCAGATTATGGTTAGGGAGCTTCAGCCTCCAATTATGGGCTCTTTCAGATAAAGTCATCCTCCCCATTCCTCTTTTAAAAGGCTCCTTATTAGCTCTGTCCAATCCTCTGAGCAAAACTCAGGGACAATTCTTACAGACGCCTCTTTCTCAAGCTCTGTATTCATGTGATTTATTCAGCTAATTAATTCTCAGTGCATTCCACACATCCCATGCTATTTCCCAGAAAGAGTGACAGAAACTTCTTATAGGTCCTTTGCCCACGTCCTTTCCTTACAGTTCAAAGATCCATGACCTATTAAAAACTCCTCACCGGGAAGATGGAGAAGCTAACATACAACTCAGTGTCTGCAAAGAGATAGTGTGGTTCAATGTATTATACCATTAAGTGCTTTTAATGGAAAAAATTGGAAATTGAAAATAGCATTACTGGAAAACAAAGCACAAGAATGAGGGTGGGAAATGACTCATGTTTTCCCATGTTGGAAAAAATGCATGATATGTATTTTCATACCTCAATTAACTTGTCTCCTTTAACTACATCCAGATGTAAACCAGGTGGGGGTTTACCTGCCCTAGAAAATAAAGAGAAAAACACCTTCAGGATGAGTACAATGAATTGCTATTTACAGTTTCTGTTCCCATTGAGTGTCACAGCTCTCCAAACAGCCTATAATTAGTTCACATTCAAGTAGAAATGCCATCTCCTTCGCTGTTATTACAGCTTCTTTCCACTTTCGATGCTGTACTTCTCCAATGATTCAACTGCTCCAAAACAGACCTCAGTTAAGCAATATTTAGAACAGCAGGAAAGAAACCTATATTTTTAAACCATATGTCTACCTTGCAGGGCAGGCCTACAAAGATAGAAGCTTCCGGCGCAGCGGATCAGGGAATCTGGGCTTGATGCTAAGGTCTGCCAATTAGAATCTGAAAAGGCAGAATAAGCTAAGAGGAATCTGGGGCTGCAGGTGTGAAATAACATGTCAGGAAAGCACAAAGTTGGTGGCTCACAGTACAAGTAGGGACCGGACTTGGACCTTGAGTTCCGAAAGGAAAAGGTGTGCTGCCCAGTTGGGAGTCCGAGGTGACCTTGGCCTAGGAACCCCTTCCTCCCTGCCTTGGCATCCTCTGAGGACAAAGGCACAAAGGGGTCCTGGAAGCATCTGCGGCTGCCCCTGTCAGGTCGTACTTTCCCCACATCCACCACAGCTATGATGGTCATCTCAGCCTCCAATGAGACCCCGTCCAGGAGGGGCCCAGGGATGAACTTTCGAACAAGAACCGGGGAGGAGATCGCCCATTTTCTACCGTATCATTTCATTTCCTATGAAAGCCTGGGGGCATTAGGGCTAGCCCTCAGGGCAACCCTCTCCGTGTCTGTCTGTCCGACCCCCCGATGTCTGTCCCAACTAGCAGGAGTAACACGCACGGCCATCTCACGACCTGGACCACCTCCTGCTTAGCACAGCATGAGAGAAGGGGTGCCCGCGGCCAGAGCACGGCATGAGCGGCGGTGCCAAGTCTGCGCCCCGCTCAAGAGGAGTCCCCGGGTCTGGCTCTGCAGCCCCGGCTCCCCATCTTCCTCCCGGTTAAACACCTCGGAGGTTTCCCCAAATTCTACAAGCCCACGCCGCAGGACCCCCGGGGAGTCGGCCGCCTGGCTTCCTTCCCCTGTCAAAGGGGGAGGGCTGGAGGCGCCGCCTCTGGGGGTCTTTGGGGCCCCGGCTTGGGGGGAGGGCCCTGAAGGCCTCAGACCCAGACCCCCTTCCGGGCTTCCCGGCCCCCCGAGCAGCGGCCCTCGGGCAGGAAGGGAGGACGTGTGCGGGTTCTCTGCCCCCAGCCCGCCCGCCTGCCGGCCTCCCTCTAGAAGCAGGGCTGGCCCCGGCGTCCCGGCCCCTCCGGGACCTAGGTGGGGCGGAGGAGGCGGGGGAGGGAGGAGAGGCCCTCCCCCTCCCCCAGCGGCCTCCAGCCCGACCCCGGGGGCCCCAGGCCGCCCGGTGAGGGGAGAGGAGGCGAGACGGAAGCAAGGATGGAGGATGGAGGCCGCCTCCTCTCCCCGTCCCTCGTCCGCCCGCCCGCCCCAGGCCCTGAGGCCTGACCGCCGCGCCCCGGAGACACCCCCGCCCCACCGGCCCGGCCAGGCCAGGCCCGGACCCCGGCGCTCACCAAGTCGGGCAGTCGAACAGCGGGAGACTCGAGCCTGAGTTCGCGGCTGCCGCCATCTTGCGTCTCCCCCTCCCATTTGGAGAACCCAAAGCATGCCGGGAAGTGGGAGGACTCAACTGGGGAGGGGAGGCGAGGAGAGAGATCCCAGCAGTCCATGCGCCCCCTCCACCCGCTCCGTCCGAAATAGACCCCCCCATCTCGAAGACCAAATAGCGAGGTCTCCGAGAGCGCATGCGCCATTCTGCCCCGCCCCTCGCTTCTGCACGTGGGTTTGGTGGCTTGAGCCTTGGCCCTGGCGTTTGGGCCAGTAGAGAACTCCAGCCCTTGGAGCCCCTCTCCAAGGCCCCTCCCAGTCTGCCACTCTGGGTTCCAAGGGCCCTCCTGGTTCTGCCACTCTGGGTTCCAAGGGCCCTCCTGGTTCTGCCATCCTGGGTTCCAAGGGCCCTCCTGGTTCTGACATCCTGGGTTCCAAGGGCCCTCCTGGTTCTGACATCCTGGGTTCCAAGGGCCCTCCTGGTTCTGACATCCTGGGTTCCAAGGGCCCTCCTGGTTCTGACATCCTGGGTTCCAAGGGCCCTCCTGGTTCTGACATCCTGGGTTCCAAGGGCCCTCCTGGTTCTGACATCCTGGGTTCCAAGGGCCCTCCTGGTTCTGACATCCTGGGTTCCAAGGGCCCTCCTGGTTCTGACATCCTGGGTTCCAAGGGCCCTCCTGGTTCTGACATCCTGGGTTCCAAGGGCCCTCCTGGTTCTGACATCCTGGGTTCCAAGGGCCCTCCTGGTTCTGCCACTCTGGGTTCTAAGGGCCCTCCTGGTTCTGACATCCTGGGTTCTAAGGGCCCTCCTGATGGCAGTATTTTTGTACTCTAAGGCCCCTCCAGGCCCTGATATTTTAATATTCCAAGGACCTTTCCAGCTCCAACATTCCCAGTTCTAAGGCCTCTCTGTGTGCCAAGGTCCTTCCTAGCCCTGACGTTCATTCCACGTTCTAAGGTCCCTCCAGCTTTTGATGCAATCTAGGGGTGCTGGGAATCCCAAAATTCAAGGGTCCAGGGGGGATCTGCCTCGAAAGAATTCAACCACTCAAGGCCCTTTCAGTCAGAGTAGTGAGGTTTTATTATAACACCTGTTAGACCGGTGAGGTTCTAAGAATCTGCACAGTTTAATAGGAGTAAGATTGGTACTTTTATATACAAAAAGACAGTGAGAAAGTCTAGATGGAATCAAGGAATGGAAAGTAGGCTGGGGTGATTGGGCCTTAACTGGGAAAGGGGTCTGGATGGGATTGCATTCATCCTTCGTTGGGGAAGAAGACCACACCATCAGAGAAATAATGACATGATTTGCACTTGACTTTGTTTTGAGTGAGGGAGGGCTGTGCAGGTCACCAGCCTCACCTCTCCTCCAGAGCCATCTGAATCCAGTGACCAGATATTCATCAGGATGACTGGAGATGACCCAGGATGCAATGGGAGACCTTGAGGCCAAGGTCTTTGCAAGTACTCACTTAGGGTGAGGCAACACCCATTCATTGAATAGGACTGTTTAAGAGGTAGCCAGGGCATGGCTCCTTTAATGAGGCCACGAAAAAGAAAGACATCAGGCTGGCATTAAGGAATATCAAGTAAACTAATTAAGTAATCAAGGTGGGCTGGGGTGGGTCAGAGGCCTCAGACAAACACCAGGGACCAGGTTCCTGAAATTTGTGGGAAAGTTCAGGGGCTTTTCCTTTTAGGGGTTCAGATCTCATCCCCCGAGCACTGTAACATTCTGCAATAGATAGAGTAGTGGGTTTGGACTCAGGAAGACCTGAGTTCAAACCTGGCCTCAGACACTTACAAACTGTGTGACTCTGGGTAAGTCACTTCACTTCAGGCAGCCTCAATTCCCTCAACCATAAAATGGGCATAATAACAGCACCTACCTTGTAGGGTTATTGTGAGGATCAAATGCGATAATATTTGTAAAGCATTTAACACAGTACCTGGCACACAGTAGATCCTTAAATAAATACTTGTTTCCCTCTTTCCTTCTACTTGTAATATTCCATGTTCTAAAGTCCTTCACAGCATTGACACATTATACTCTACAGCTGCTTCCAGATGACATTGTATTGTAAGGTTCCTCCTAAGTCTGACATTCTGTGTTCTATGACTCTTTTAAACTTTTACATTTTACATTCTAAGGTACCGTCGAGTTCTGACATTCTGTGTTCTAAAGCCCCTTCCAGCTCTGAGGCTCTTTTAAGATCTAACATTCTATGTGTGTTGTCCTACACACGATTTCTGTACTCTAGCATTCTGTTATTAAAACTGCTTCCAGCTTTGTCACTTTCTGTTTTGAGGCCCCTTCAGCTTTGATATTAGGGCAGCAAGGTGGTACAGTGGATACAGCACTGGGTCTGAAGTCAATAAGATTTGAGTTCAAATATGGGCTCAGGCACTTACTGGCTGGGTGACCCTGAGTAAGTCACTAACCCTGATTGCTTCAATTTCCTATCTGTAAAATGAGCTGGAGAAGGAAATGGCAAACTACTCCAGTATCTTTGCCAAGAAAACCTCAAATAGGGTCATAAAGAGTAGACATGCCTGAACAACAACAAAACTTTGATAGTGTACATAGGTATCTTAGTACCTCCCAGCTCTAACATTATATATTCAGTGTTCTAGCATTCTATGTATTAAGCCTCTTTCCAAGTCTGGCATTCTGTGTTCTATAGTCTAGCTCAGTTGTTGACATTCTGTATTTCACAGTTGCTCCCAGCTCTGACATTCCATGTTCTAAGTTCCCATCTACCTCTGACATTCTGTATTCTAAGGGCCTTCCCAGAACCAATACCCTGTGATCTAAAATTAAAAGGGATTATGGTGTCCCAAGGTTCCCCTCTTGCTCTAGAACCTATGATTCATATACTCAGCACCTTCATTCAGTGCCTTTCCACAAACTCAAAACAGGAATCCTGTTTTGTAGCTGAATTGTAACTGAAAAACATGTAGAACAGTCCCATGACTGATTTTTACCTCATTCAAAAATGACTAGAAATTTCTCCTTTCACCCAGGGCTTACAGAACTTTCACATAAACCTTCATTCAAGAGACCTCAGCTCTCACTGATATTTCTGCAATGAACTTCCAATTGTATTGTAGTATTCTGCAGTTTAAACCAACTGAAGAAAGGGACTTGCTAGAGGTTTAAGGAGGTTGTAACATATTATCAGCCATGACTTGTGATGGATGATTATATCAAGGCCATATATTATCCAGGAAAAGAAATAGATTGATCACATAAAAAACAAGTGATGACAAATAGGAGATCCAAATTGTAGAGCGATGTCCAGGAAATATTTAAAAGGTCCAGAGAAAGGCTTCCAGTACTTAAACTAAATAGGAGTTATGGAATGACATAGATAAGATGTACATAGGATGCGAAAGCAAGGATTCCTAGGATCTATCTTCTCTGATGAGTCCACATGTCAGTAAGATCCCAGAACCACTGATGCTTCAGTGGTATGCCTGAAATGGAAAACAGATAAAAGCCTTTCCTGAGGCAGATCAATGAAGGCATGGAGGAAAAGGGGCTGGAAGTCTACTCTTTTTTTTCCAATACTGATGATTCAGAGACACATACATGCTCTGTCTGTCCTACTTTCCTAAAGCTATGCCATGCTAGAAAGTACTGGGATTTAATAGACACCTTCTCTAAAGCCCTGATCAGTTTTGGAGAAAGGCAGCAGCTATACACAGAGAGAAATGAGAAATTAAGGAAAAGCCTTACACTGAGAACCAAAATGGAAATCCAGGGCTTCTAATGAGTAAATGCTATTTGTGAGAACCTGATAAAACTTACACAGCAGCTTATAATACAAAGTTGAAATTAGCTGCAAAAGAGGTGGACTTTTCTCCCTTGGCAAAAGTATCAAGTCATCTTGGCCAAACACAATCCACCATCAGCCAGGCATCAGTTCTGCTGGTTATCTGTACTCTTATGCTATGTCCAGCCCTTCCTTTCTTTTTATTGGATGGGGAGTGAAGTCTCCTCATTCTTTTCCTCAAAGAAAACAAATTCTTGGATCCAAAAAAAGGGAAGGAAGCAAACATTTATTAAGTGCCTATCTGTGTCAGGTAGTTTTAAGTGATTTACAAATATTCTCTCATTTGATCCCCACAATAACTTTGGGATGCAGGTACTATTACTATCATCATCCCCATTTTACAGTTGAGGAAACTGAGAAAGAGGTTAAGGTACTTGCCTAGGTTCACACATACTAAGTGCCGGAGGCCAGAATTTGAACTCTGGTCTTCCTGATACCAAGCCCAGCTCTCAATCTACAGAGCTACCTAGTTGCCTCTAGGTGGAGCTAAAGTGACCTCAGCAAAAGAACAACACACTCCAATACAAATCAAGGTTCAGGAGCCTTTACTATGAGATGTACTCCTGTAAATCACAGAGATGGAAAGAACCTCAGAGGTCTGCAAATTCAAATTGTATCCCAATGATCCCCCTCTGCAGCAGCCCCATACAAGTGGCCATCCAGCCAACACATGAAGAACTCAAGAGTACTGGGAACCACTGCTACCCCAACAGATCCTGTATTCTCCCAGAAATACCTCAGCTAGCACACAACACTTAGACCTCAGCAAAGAGCTAGTCCTCTTTGTGTATTTCAGTGAGATTTGGTATCTCAAACTAACTGGGCCTAACACCTGGTGAGAAGCTCAAGGTGTAACATAGGAAATATAGTTTGAGTTTAAGAAATTCTGGACTCTTGGGAAACAGGTTAGCTCAGTACATTTGTAGGATCACCTCTTCCTAGGCAAATTTCCTGTCCAGAAACAGAAATGTGTTTTTGGCTAGCTCAAAGAGCATTACGCCATGCAGACAGTAATGGGCTAGAATACTGCCTTTCATCTATCACCTCAACCTTGTGAAAGTCTATAAAATAGGTTCTAGACTGGCAGGCTGAATCCCACCCTCTGTTCTTTCTCTCCTGGCAATTTTGTGACTCATGACTTCAGGAAAATGGGAATAATTTACACACCTTATTTTCAGAGTGATCTCTGAGAAATAATTATGTCTTTAAAATGCTTTAAGCAACAAAGGAGACCAAGGTTCACTCACTAACTTCCAGGGATTGGAACCATTAAAGCTTTCTGCCCTTTTGATCCATACTTAAGTAGTGGTAACTTTTGGTCAACAGTAGAGTGGAAAGAGCTCTACATTTAGAGGTAGAGAAAAGCCAGCTCTATTCCTTACTCCCTGTGTGACCATGAGCAAATGAATGAATCTTTCTAGGCCTGTTTCCTTATCTAGAAAAAGACAGGGTTAAACAAGATGACCTCTAAGCTCTATTGGCCACTCTCAATCATTACCCTAGATGAAGCTTCTCTGGCCTTTCCATTTCTTAGCAATCAATATACCCAGGTGTACTTTCCCCCAAAATCTGGTAGTCCCATAGCCCAAGAAGCCTCAAATGTTTTTCTTACCCCTATAATCCTTTCTGTTCTAGCCATGTTCCCTCTGTTTCCAGCACAGTGGATGTGAACACAACCCTTTTGGTATAGGGGGACAACCTGCACTACCTAGCCCTCTTATAATGCAAAAAAAAATCTCTTTGTTTGAGTACTCGCATCATCAGTGATGTCAGGACAGGCTTGCAGACTGGGATGCAGCTATCTAAGTCCTCAACATTGTGATCTGTAGAGCCTGGGGAGTTGCCTTTGCATTCTGATATATCCATGATGGGACAGATGGAAAAGGAGAACCGATCTAAAACTTGGAAATGAATTCCTGGAAGAGAAATCAGAAGACATTGGAGGCACATTTGGAATCTGAAAACTCACTTGACTATCTGACACCAATGGATTACAGTACTTGAAGGGCAGTATGGGAATACAAGAACCAGGGAATCTGCAATCAGACCCTATCTTACACACATCTGCCAGGATCATGGTAAATCCCTTCACTTTTCTAAGCCTCCAATGCTTAATCTATGAAATGGAGATGAAAGTACTAAATCACTCTGTAGAGCTTAAGATTCCACATAAGGGTGTTATTTCTAGTCAAATTTCACTTTGGGGAAAAGTATAACAATTCTTTCTCCCACCAAACAAGTTGATCAAGCCATCTGAAGGCAAAGTCTAGATTAGGATTAAAGTCCACCAAAGAAGGAATCTCTCATTTAGTATCTTTCTAGTGAGGTTATCATGGCAGAATGGATAACACCTTGGATTTGGAGTCAGGAAGACCTGGCTTCCAGCCCTGCCTCAGATACTTATTAATTGTAAAATCCCTTGGGCAAATCCCTTCATCTCTTTAAGTCTGTTTCATTTCTAAAATGTTGATGACCTGGCACCTACTTCATGGGTGTAAATTGCCTTACAAACCTTAAAGTGCCAATGGGAGAGCTATCATTCCCTAGCTCATATAGATGGTCCTGGAGATTTCAAAGGCGCCATGCTTCGTGGAGTTGAAGAGACTGAACAGAAAAGTATTTATTGAAACTTTGGGAGGCACAGACTATCTCCTAGATAGTTTTCTCCTCTTCTATCTCCAAGGCCTCAGGGTAAGGTACATTCTGTAGGAGCTGGAACTGAATCCTAATTTCATTCCTTACATTGTGGCCAAGGGCCTTTTCATCTTGAGGAAGGAACCATGAAGATCCTAAGTACAAATACTATCCTCAACAAGCCTCTGAGCAGTTGAAACATCCATGAAAGGAGGAGGAGGAGGAAGAGAAGCAGTTCTTCCTTCTAGAATCCATTTTGCATTAGACATATTTTTTTTTTTTGCTTGAGAGCCCAGGATACCAGTGGGCCATGAGACACTCTTCTCTCTACCCTTTCGTCCTACACTTAGACTGAGATCATTTGAGGACCTAGCAGACTCCTACTTTCAATATCCTCCCAATGGGCAGGTAGGTTCCAACTGGAACATACAATTCTGATTTGCCTGAGAAGAGGGGTTCCTGGCTTTGTTCAAACTCTCTAGGGGTCTCCACATCTTTGGAAGCGATGGAGGAGACTGATGAACAGCTCATGAGGCATCCATCTGGCATTACTCTGGACAGACAAACCAAATCCCCTGGAATGCTAGTACAGACTGAGAACCGTAGGATTTTAGTGCTGCAAGGAGGCCTCTTTTAGAGTCATCCTCCAATGGCTCACTGAGGCATGGTAGTGATCTCAAAGGCCGTCCTGGGGGATCACAAACTGTGGCAGGGCCTCCAAACCTGAAAAGGCTCCAAGTACAGACATAGCAACAGAGTGATATAGTATAGATACTCTCTGGGGATCAGTAGAACTGAGCTCAGAGAGGCTTATTACTGTATCTTGCATTTTTTCAGTCATACCACTCCTTTGGGACAGACCATTCTCCCAGTCACAGAGGGACTGGCTAAGATCTATATGAGTAGAAGGAGCAAATGCCCACATTATTTCCAGAAGTATTAGAGAAGGGATTAACCCCACAATTTTGCCCCCAGAACTCATCTGGTACCACCACCTTTGCTTCTAGGGGACAGTAGAGTATGGATTCACCATTCATTCTATCAGGACACTGATTCACATAAATGTACTCGAAAAACTTTTAAAAATGGTTTATTGATATTAATTGGATGGAATGGTGGTGCAATAGTGCAAAGAAATGTGTGCAATTCTGGGGCCTTGTTTTCCCTAATTTTCACAGCTGGACGAGTCAAAGAGAATTAAACAAACACCAAGGGAGGCTGAGGGAGGGCAGAGGATGTCAATACATTTGGACTGGCCATGTGCTAGCTAGCTCACCATCAGGCAGCTTGGTTCACATTTGGGTCAGAGCTGAAAAGGTTGTGCTAACTCCATTCACTCTAAACCGACACATGGGGGAAGTAGGCCACATTTGTGTGGCATGCGGGTGGGTTGATTTCAAACATTTTCAGTCAGTCTAAACTATATGCAGAGAGGTGAGTCTCCTCTTCATAAATTAGTTTCAAAGGTTAGCATTACTATTCTGAACCAGCATTATTTACAAAATGAACCTTTTACCTACTCTAGCCTTAGGTTCATAGGACAAGTTATTAAAGAAAACTTCTGGCTAGTTTTAAAAATCTCTTTCATTCGACACTCAGCAGCTTTTGAGGGGCAAGGGCTGGGTAGGTGTTCAACTTTGTGACAGCAACAATTACCATTCACCAGGAACGTAGAGTCACAAACTAAACGAAAGTAAATTTAAGTCACTACAAATTGTTTGCTCCCATTTAGCTTGTTATAAGAATGCCACTTTTAAACAGCAATGACTGCTCAGTCATCCTCTTTCTACAAATATATGAGAGAAGGGCCCCAGGGAGTGTTGATAAATATATTGGCTAATTCATCTGAAAACCAAAAAGTGCTATCTGAACAAAATCCAAATGGGGCAACTACAAACTGACCTCAGCAGCAAACTGAAGGATGAAACTTGAAGTCAAATGGGAGGTGTGCCCTTAATTAAGACTGACCAGTTCGCACTTTCAGCTAAAAACACAGAGCTGAAATCTTCCAAAGCAAATGGAAATATTTTTCTTGGAAATTCCAAATTAAAATGGCAAGTAGGAAACATTGCTGGTTTATAAAAGGTTCCTGATGGCCTCCATTACACTGGGTGCCAGAAAATCCTTCTGTTCCACTTGCTGGTAAAAAGGCTGTTCTGGCACACACATAAAAATACAACAGCACAAGAATGTAGTGTGTTACCTGTCAAACAAGAACTTCAAGAACGGAATCTCCGAAGACTCACTCGTCAGCGGACATTTGGGACAGAGAGCAATCAATACGAGAGAAAGCAAAAACCCACATAAGTTAATTCCTAATTTGCAAAACTGATACAATTTGTACATAAACCGATAAACACCAGCTCCACGGTTCCCCAACCCCAAAATCTAGTCACCAGCGGTTAGTTTCTACCTAGATTACTAACAGGGAGCTTGGGGATGCTCTCTTGAGGGGATCAGTTTGCTCTGGAGATGCCGACACACTCTTGCTTGGAAGCAGTTCAGCAGGAGTGGACTCTGAGGGAATTGACCACTTCATTTGGATAACCACACGATGATGAATATCAAGATTCCTATAGCCACTGCTAGCACAAGCACCAGGATGCAAATCTTCTTCCGGGATTTTTTCTAAGGAGAAGAACAGTTAAAAGACTGATAAGAAAACAGCTTACTAGCCTTTATATACAGGTTGTCCAAGTGCCCCGTCAAAAGGCTTTACACCTCTGCCTTCTCCTAGTAGTTCTGAATAACACACACTGCTACACAAAGATTCATGGTGACCTGCTTCTTCCTTCCCCTCCTACCTCCCTGCCCCCTTCCTGCCCCCTCCCAGCAGATTTTACTTAAAGAGAGGGCACAAAACTTAGGACCCCTGAATCCAACTAGTCTAGTTTAAGTACTGGATAATGGAATTTATATTAAATTCAGTTGCAGGCCCCCAAGCCTAATGATGTGAAGGAAAAGACTTTAAATGTGATGGCACAAGTTGGAGGTGGGGGGTGATAGGAGCCCCTGATACTTGTCATGCTCCTAATACTGTGCCTTAGCACACTCAGTAGTTCAATGGGAGTCTCTAGGAGGATCTGCTGACATCTTTCCCATCTGGTCTTCCTGTCAGTGCTCTTGCCAACATGCAGAATCTTGTTTGGGACAGCTGACCCTCCCTTCTCCTACCCTGCTCATATCCAGTGAACTATCAGGTGCACCAGTCTCGCGGGGGCAGCACCTCCTGCCTTTGGGCCCTGCTTTCTGTTCCCATATCACCACGTGAACCCAGGGCTTCACTAACATCAATGACAACAACTTCACGTGGCCCTCAAGATCTCTCTGAAGAACTGTGGAAATGATTGTGTGACTTGGGAGCTGCTGGCAAAGGCTGCAGCACGGCATGCCCCATCAAATAAGGGGCTGTGTTCTATGAGAGAAGCAGAACGGCAGTAGCTCCAAAGAAACATGAGATGTGCAGATTTAGAGACATTTCCACCCCAAAGGTTCACACGGACTGTGCCTGATCCGAGCTCGTATTGATTGGTCTGATCGGCCACAGTGTCTTTGCCCTGATACAGTGATATCATCTTGGTCTCTTCAAGAGCAAAGGACAACAACTTGTCTCTTAAGGCTGTTCTTCATAGTGGCTCCACAACCTAATTTTCCTCATCTGGAGTTTTGGTCATATCACTGTTCTTCCCAAAAACCTTTAGGGCTTGTGCAAGCCTAACAAGGGTGGTCTGTTATTAAGGCCCCCTCAGGCTTTGAAATTAGGACAGCTAAGTGCCAGGCCTGGACTCAAGAAAACTCATCTTCCTGAGTTCAAATCCAGCCTAAGATACTTAATAGCTCGGAGACCCTGGGCAAGTCACTTCACCCTGTTTGTATCAGTTTCCTCATCTGTAAATTGAGCTTGAGAAGGAAATGGCAAATCACTCCAGTATCTTTGCCAAGAAAACCCCAAGTGGGGTCATGAAGAGCCAGACACGACTTAAATGACTGAACAACAAGCTAGTCTAACACATAACTTTAAACCACTTTGTTGGGCATTCAAGGCCCAGCATAAGCTGGGACTATCTTAGCTTTCCAGCCTTATTTCATCCTACTTATACTACAAGAAAGAATTAGAATTCTATGTTCCAACTATGCTGGACAAGGAGATGCACCCCTTCCCCCCCAAGTCTTTCCAGCTTCCATACTTTTGCTCAAGCCTTTTCTCCTCACTAGAAAGTCTTTTTCCTTGTTTGCATATGGAACTCCAACCCACAGTTTATTACTTAACTCAATACTACCTTCCTTTCCATAGTTTCCACTCATCTCTGCCCCAGCTGGTAACAAAGTTTTCAAGTTTCCCACAGGAAGTTGGGTGAAGTAAGAGATAGAAAGCTGCCCTCTGAGGCAGAAAGACCTGAGTTCACGTCTTGATTTTGACATGTCCTGGTTGTATTATCCTGAGCAAATCAGCTCTTGGTGCCACCAGGCAATTAAGATCCTAAACTGCAGAGAAGGTGTTACTTTGCATGGATAGAGAGTTTATTCCTTGGAGCTCCCTATACCAATGAAATCACAGATCCAGGGAAAAAAAAGTTATCCATGTATGTCTCATGGTCCTCACAAAGATCAAGTACTACTACTCTCAGGGTCTCTGAGCCTCAGTTTCCTTGTCTCATCTAAAATGGGGCAAATCTCACTCATATCATCTAGCTGACACACATGCTGTGGACATCCAAATGAGATTGCATATATAAAAAACCCTTTATATGCTTGAGGACAACTTCAAGGCACAATGTTCCACCTAAATTTTATACTGCCTTCAGGAAGCGCACCCAGCAGGCACTTACAAACAAAGCATGGCTTGAATCTATCGGGAGAACACGGAAGCAGCCTAACCTTGAGAAACCTGGACTGACCAAGGCCCGGTGTAAACTTCTATTAGCTCTGCACAGGAGAGCTAGGATGGGCAGGCTTCCTCCCCCCACAAACCTCCAGCTTTTGTTTGCAGAGCTTGAGTCAGCCAAAGGCTAATTCTGCACAGATCACCTCAACCCAGCTTGCCCACTCTCTAGTCAATACAGGCCCGAAAGCTCAGCCATTCATTTTTCAGAGTCATGCTTGACTCCAGGACACAAGTAGCAGAGGAGGAAGGCCTAACCTTCAAATCACAAGCCGTGGCTTTGCCCCTTCCCTTTCCTGAGCCTCCCTCTCTCTTCTGTAAGATGGAGCTCATGAACAGGGAGCACGTTTCACCACCTACTGGAGAATTCTCTTGTTTCTAAGTATAAGGTATGATATAAATAGAGACTATTATTATTCAAGTGAATTTCCAACACTGCCTACAGGAGCAGAGAATGAACAGGACCAAGAGCTGATCACAGCAGCTTGTCTCCAGCATAAACTCAGGGGCAGCCGGGGCGTCCTCTGGGACAGCCTGCCCTCCACATTCACCTGATAGTAGGCAGCTCGCTGCAGCTGGTCTGTGGCTCTTTCCACGTGCACCTCAGAGCTCTCCACATTGGCTTCTATGCTATCTGGAAAAGCAACAGACGTTGGCTGTTAACACACACACACGCACACACACATTCCCAAGGGAATGAACTGAGAGCCCTCCCTGGTGTCCCTCTGGTGCTCCTCTCCCTTTCTGGGGCTGCTGTCAGCATCTTAGCTGCTTGTGGAGTTACAAGACACTGATGCTACATTTGTGTGGTTTGGGGAGCTGAAGGTTAGACACAATAACACCCACGGCAAAAAACAGCCTGGCACACACTTAAGTGATAGAGTTAAGACAGAAATAGGCAAATGAAGCTTAGAATGCAAGAAAGTCTGCCATGATTCTTACTTTTAAAAAAAGAGGGCATTTGTTAGGGGAATTATTTTTCAATATGTCCAACAATACACACAAGGCTCTTGCACATGATCTAACTGTACTCTTTTTTAACACAAATGCAAACACACAGCGAGGCGTTTTCAGGGCCCCCCTCCTCCCTTTTTGTTTTTGCTAAATCAACAATGGTACATACCAATCAAATCTCCCTGATCATGGATCATCATGGCCAAATCTTTAAATATCTGATTGACGTCCAAAATGTCAGCCTGAGGAACATAACAATCTCATTTTTATATAATTAATTTATTTGTTTTCAGTTTTCAACAATCACTTCCATAAGTTCTGAATTTTCTCCCTCCCCAAGACGGCACGCAATCTTACATGGGTGCTACACACACATTCTTATGAAACACATTCCACGTTAGTCATGTTGCATGGAAGAATGAAAATGAATTAGAGAAACCATGAGAAAAAACAAAACAAAACAAAACGTAACATTAAGAGAAAACAGTCTGCTTCATTCTGTGCTCCAACTCCACAGTTCTTCTCTGGATGTGGATGGCATTTTGCATCATGAGTCCTTTGGAAATGTTTTAGGTCCTTGCATTGCTGTGAAAGGCTAAGTCTATCAGATACAGTCCTAGCACACTGTAGCTCTTACTATGTATAATGTTCTGGTTCTGCTCACTTCACTCAGCATCACTTCATATAAGCTTTTCCAGGCCTCTCTGAAGTCTTTCTGTTCATCATTTCTCATAGCACAATAGTATTCCATTACATTCATATGCCACAATTTATTCATCCATTTCCCCATTGATGGCCATCCCCTTGATCTCCAGTTTTTGGCCACCACAAAAAGAGCTGCTATAAATGCTTTTGTACATGTGGGTCTTTTTCCCATTTTTATGATCTCTTTGGGATACAGTCCTAGAAACAGTATTGCTGGGTCAGAGGGAATGCACATTTTTATAGCCCTTTGGGCATAAGAACATAACAATCTTAAGCAATGTTTTGATTCATTTTCCCTATTCTCTCCTTAGGCTTGCTCCATGCAACATAAGAGGAATGTATATGTTTACAAGTGTTTATAAATTTAACCTTACATACACTCAGGACTATTTCCCCACAAATTGTGAGTAAAGATGATGAAGTAATTAGGGATAGTCAAACAGTTGAATGATAAAGTCTGAAATCACAGACAGAGGGTTTAGAAAAGAGCAAGAGGACAGGATGTGGAGGGCACTGTAGATGGCTTTCTCAAGGAGTTTAGCCATGAAAGAGGGGAGAGATGTAGGATGATAGCAAGAATGGTCTGGTTGGGTCAACTGAAGATTTTTTTTTTAAGGAAGGAGGAGATGCATGTTTATAAACATCAGGGAGGCAGCCAGCAGGTAGGGAAGGATTGCAGATTAGTGAGAGTGGGGATGATAGAGATGGCACTATGCTGGAGAAGACAAGATACAATGGGACCAAGGGTGCCTGGAGAGCAGGCCTGCACAACATGCTGCCCGTGGGCCATATGATATGCAGGCCTGCTGTAGAGGATTACGTCCTTCTCAAGGACAGTTGTCCTTGTCAGGATTCCCACAAACAAACACTTGGGGAGTATAGTTACTTCTGCTAAAAATCTAGTTTTGAAAAAGTGAATTTGTCCCAACATTACTGATGTATTAGGATGTGCAATTTCACCTTCAAGAAACAGTGAGACTACAGAAACCCAAGCCTAGCTGAACATGAAAAGTACACAGAATGTACACACTTCAAATACGTACCAGCTACCTCAGTTCACATTTGCATTATCGTATAAGGCTGTGCTTTGCGACTCGACTCTGTGAACTTTCCTGTATAAAAACATTCATTCAACTGCTTAAGCTGAATGAGGCTCAGACATGGCCCTCTGAGGCCACCCTCTCACCTGTATCCACGGACTTTGCCAGCCTGGCTCTCATAGGACGTGGATGGCAGGCTGAGGACTTATGGCTCTATTTCATAAACTCATGAGTTTAGACAGAAATTCCTGGGGGATAAAACAACAAAAGGACCCTGACAGTTTCATGGATAAGGTAAAACGCAAAGGCCAGGATCACCTCTTACCTCCAGCTGCCGGATCGCAGTCTCTCGCTCCTTAATAAGTTCAAGGTCTTGCTCTGTGATGGCCAGCTCGTCTTCCTGTGACTGCATCTGATTCCACTCTTCATTGCTAAGGGAGCGACAGACATGGCCACTGAGACTCCAGAGCCTCTGAGCACAAGATGCACACAACGCATAATACACAGGGACCTCTGGCTTGCCAGAGAAGACTCTCCTGGTTATCGATGTAATTCTCTGGGGAATTATGGCATTTAAATAGGATTGCAAAATTGAGAATGGAGTAGGAAATGAAGTATCAGAGAGGAATTATATAGTTAGGAATTTCCTTGAGAAAGTGACAATCTCAAATTCTTCTATGAAACATAATAGCACAGTACAAAGAGTGTTGGATTTGTGGTCGAAGGACCCCAGAAAAGCTAGAATTCTGATTCTGCTCCATATTATCCATATGATATTATCTAAAGTCAATTTCTTTACCTGTAAATGAAAGGGTTGGACAAAACCAGAGATCATCTCTAAGATTCCTCTTGGCTCTAAATCGATGAGGTGCATAACCTGCCTAGACTAGAATCTGAGCTTGCCCTTCCTTTGTCTCTTCAAATAGAGAGTATTGAAAAAATCAGAGTGCAGTTTTAAGCATTGGTAGCTTAATGTGAGTTTAAACTTTTATAGCTTAAAACTGCACTCAGACTTTTGGGATATCCTGTATATAATGAAGGACCTATCTAGATTAATTTTCAACGGACATTTCTTTTTACCCTAACACTAATGGAGAAAAGTTGATATAAAATCAAAGGACACAA
This sequence comes from Notamacropus eugenii, assembly GCF_028372415.1. Taxonomy (NCBI): domain Eukaryota; kingdom Metazoa; phylum Chordata; class Mammalia; order Diprotodontia; family Macropodidae; genus Notamacropus; species Notamacropus eugenii. Next base: position 68,898,547 of record NC_092876.1, on the reverse strand, counting down.
AACAGGTTTATTTTCACATGTCAAAGATGATAAAGGAAGAGACATATAGGTTACACTAAAAATCTAGCACTGGACATTTTCTGTGTGTCAAGCACCTGTTGCTCATTTATTTCATATTATTCTAAATGTTCCTTGGAATAGAAATTGTGTCCATTTTACAGATGAGATGACATTGGTTAAAAAAAATGTAAATGATCATAGCCTGGTACAGAAACAAGCACATACAAATTCCTGGTCTCTAAGACTGATGACTGTTGTTGGGTCCAGTGCATCAGGACGACCAACAGTAAAGGTGGAGCTTCCTTTTGGAAATTTCTACCTTCCTTGAACTTGGTTCCACCACAAAGCAAGAATCTTAAATCTGCCCTTAGCTGTTGTACTTTACGTAGCTCTGTATTTTTAAAAAATTACAACACAGTTAAATTCCATTTCCCAACATCTAACAAAATGGAGAGAGAATCATACTTTACCTGTCAAATGAGACAAGCTGCTCCTCTCTCTGTCTCTCCTCCGCCTATGAAAGAGGAGGGATTATTGCTGCTGGTATCCAGAAACACACCAGAGACACACAGCACACTTGATAGCTTTTGCTTAAATAAGAAAGGAAGAGACGTTTCTCAGCCGTGATGAGGTCTGAAGAGGAGTACACTCTGGCAAGAATGAGGGTCTGAGTAGAAAGTGGTTAAAGTGAAATCTGTACTCAGGTCTAGCCTTAGGAAGGAAGAGTGCTTGAATGGTACCACAGAGAAAATGGATATGACTGAAGAAACTGACTATAAAGAGCCATGGTCTGCCAGGCCAGTGGGGAAAAGCTGGAAACTCACAGGAACACAAAATGTCACTGAGACAGGTTTTAGAAGTATGGACATCAATATTACATTAGGAATTGAGTCTGCACAAGACAGAGCAACTTCAAAAACACCCTGGCATTTTCAGAGGACTGCGTTCATGCTTAACAGCAAGGAAAACAAAAGCCAAACAATAAAGGCTGAGGGAAAAAGTAGGAAAGTGAAAACCTTTCCTCTTGGAAACAAACTTACAGAAAGGCGGGATCCCGCTCTGGCTCGGGCAACAGTCTCCTTCTCCTTCTCCGACACTTTTCTCTGAACAGCCTGAAAGTTGTTTAAGGCTACAGAGAAGTCATTCATCAAACGCTCCTTCTGAAGTTTCTGCAGGCGCTAAGGGGATGAAATGGAATATTAAATTAGAATTTGAACTTAAATATTCGATTCCTACTGAGGTCAAATCTACATGCACACCTTGGCTGCAGAAGATAAAAAAAATGCTCACAAAGTAGTCTCCTCCTCCTGTTCTTGGGAAGCCCAGTCTATTCACTTTCTAGGCCAAACTGGCTGTTCCTTCTTTTAAGCTAACCAACATTACCATTTCACATTATTTGTTCAGAAATTCAAAAGGGAATTCCAAATCTTTATTCCTCACAAAAACAAGTGATGTGGAGGGAAAAATACTTCCAGATGCAGAATAGATATTTCTCTTCAAAAAGCCTTCTGCCAGATTTGTTATACGATTTCTTTCATTTATTTTAGTCTGACTACATAGCATGACTATAGTGAAAATATACTCAATAGGAAAGTATATGTAGAATCTATACAGAATTGTATGCAGTCGTGGGGAGGGAGGGGGGTAATGGGGGGTAGGTGGGGGGGGATAAAATCTCAGTTGTATGGCAGTGATTGTTAAACATTAAAAAATTAAAAAAAAAAAAAAAAGGAAAAAAAAAAAGCCTTCTGCCAGAATGAGAAAGCTTTCATCTAGAAAACACTCACAGTTGCCACAGGTGCCAGAGGCACCTTCATTATAATGTTCAAGGGCTGAGTCTTGGTGATGTTAAAAGTTCAGCTGTAGTACTTGCCTAAACTATAGAATGGGATGTTCCTGCCCTCATCAACAACCATTTATTTCTTACTAAATTCAAATTTGACTTTGTTTAAATATAGGCAATTCTCACTATAACCAAAACTACATTCCTGGGTTGCTGGAAACAAAAAAGTGACTACAAAATAGTCTCCTCATTCAACAGACCTAATCCTTGGGAACCCAAATCTGCTCATTTTCTGAGTCATGCATTGTGTGCCTAGCAAATGTAAAATACTGTACAAGATATTGAGGGAATGGAAAGAGACAGGTATGAGAGACATTATGAAGTGATATAAAATATTTTGCATCTACTATGTGCAGAGCATAGCCTTCAAAGAGTTTACAACCTAATTAGAGACATGGGACATATGTGTTAAAAAGATTTAATACCATGAGGTATATGCTAAATACCAAATGATCATAAGAAAGCAAAGGATAGTGCAGAGAAGGCACACAAAGATCAGGGTTTCAGGATCCCTGAGTGTGGCAAAAAGATAACAAAGCCAGGATTGTTATAATCAAGATGAATGGGGTCACATTCGATCAAAAAGGATCAATACACACACACACACACACACACACACACACACACACACACACACACACACACACACACTCTCTGCACACAACATACATTTTTTTATAGGGAAGATACCAGCAGCTGGGGGATGGGGAAAGGCTATGGGTGTCCCTTAAGCAGAGTTCCAGAGGAAACAGAAGATTCTACAACAGTGAGGCAGAAGTGCATTCCAGTCATAAGGGAAGTTGGTGCAAAAGTTTGGAGTTGGGAAATGGATTGCCCTGTGCGAGGAAGAAGGCCAGTATGGCTGTAACAAAGAGTGGGAGATGGGGAAGTAATAAGGCTGGAAAGGCAGGTGGTACCATGCTGAACAAAGGAGGTATTTCTGCAATGACAGTCCTCTACTTTTTGTTCTATATAGCAGATCTGTAATTATTTCAGCCAACAGGGGTAGCAAGGTACAATGGAAAGGACAAGGAATGTCCTCAGGACAAACCTGGGTTTGCATCCCACCATTCTCACCGTCTGTATGACTGAGCAAATCAGTTAATTTATCTGCCTCAGTTTCCTCTTCTGTAAGAAAAATATAATAACAGCACCTACCTCCCAAGGTTGTGGTGAGAATCAAATGAGGTAATAAATGTAAAGCGCTCTGTAACCCTTAAAACGCTTTAGTGAAGTTAGATGTTATGTACTCATCTGTAAGTGAGTCGCCCCCAAAACTAACCATCTATATGTAAACAGTCAACTTGTAATTATCAGGAAAAGCTTCACTTTATCGTCACTGTCAAGGAGGAAGACGAGCACCTCAGACTTACTAGGTTCTGTGTTACTCCTAGGGCTGAGCTGTTAAAAGGGGTGGCTAGACTTAGTGAGAATGTGTTTCCTCACTTCGGACCTTCCTACAGATGGAGCCTCCATGAACCCGGTAATCAGGCAAGACTTTGTGGGGAAGGCAGGCATTGAGCTGGGCCTTGAAGAGCAGGCAGGATTTTAAGTGGGGGTAGATAGTGAAATAGGCATCCAGGACAGGGGAATACTGGGGACAAAGGCACAAAAGCGGGAAAGCACACAGCCCATGTGCCAGTAAATAAACCTCAAGCTGTTTTTGGAAAAGTCTTAAAAGGCAAAAAAAAAAAGGTATATTTAAAAGAGAGGAATCCCTTTTTCTTATTACTGCTGTCCACTAGGCTATTCAGAGAACAGTTCAACCTGTGAAGGACTCACTCTGGGTAGGGAAAGAGAAGGGGATATTATGTAAAGAACTCTATCTTGGGGAAAGAATCTAACCTTGCTTTGCAAATATACAACTGTTAAACATTGACCAGATAGAAATAAGTATCAAGATTTTCCTTCAACTAAAATCCTTTATGATAACCTTTCCTCCAAACGGGGAAAATACCAACCTGTTCTGAAGCAGACAGAGGAAGTGGCAATGATCCCAGCTCTTTCAGGCATTCATTTGTCTCCTTGGCGAGCTGATTTGTAGAATGCTGCAGTTGTTGTCTGAGGGAGAAAGGACCGTTTTAAGAATGTCTTCATTTCCCGGAGGGCTTTTATAGAATGGATCATTTTATTCCACAACTGAGGGGAAGGACACTTGAAGGGCGAGGGTGGGAATGAGTTTCTGGTGCTCAACAGAACCAAAGCAATGTTGCCAAGGTAATTCTCCTTCCAGTACACAGCAAAGCAGCATCTGAAGAGTACTAGGGACCTATCTTAGTGAGGCTTTCTAAAGCGACCACAAATTAAAATTTTAACTATTTCAGCAGAAAGATACACAAAAACATGAGTGAAGAGTAAATAAAGAACAGCTATCCTCTGTCAATTCTAGAATGTGGCTGCCAGTTTTAACAATGTGGAAGAAGAATGATTTATGCTTCTTGTAAAATCTGACTAGTTGAGCTTCTGAGTTCAACATACACAAAGTCCTGTATGCCTGGGACTGGTCACAGTCCACTTACTACAGACAGAATCTCAGGCAGACATATGAATAAATGTGTGATAGATACTACAGTTCTCTTACCTTAAAGACCTATTTCTAGACTCATGCCTTACACTGGCCATATTTTTGGCTTTAGTTTTGGCTCCATACTTGCTTCTGGTCCTGGGCTGGTTCAATCCAAGCCTCTATCTCCATTCTACTTCCAATCTTGCCAGGCTTTTCTCCTAACCAACACAAGATACCCTATGTAGCTAGGGGGCAAAAGCTTACAAGGGGTGGGGAATGGAATGAATGAAAGAGTAAAGGAAATGTGATCTATGAGGTGAGATTGGAGAAGTTATGATAAGGGAGGCAGTAGAAATAGGAGACAAATTCCTTTTCTTCAGAGTTTCCTTCTTTCTGCCCCCTTTTTGAAGATTTCTACAGAAATGGCAGTGCCATGTACTTTTTATTTTTTTAGTTTAACTTAATCATTTTTTTAAATTAACAAGCATTTATTTTCCATCCTCCCCCATCCACCATAACTGAACCAAAAAAAGAAAGAAAAAAATCCATGTAACAAATAATGCAGCATCATGTAATGCAAATTCCCATACTGGTTCACGTGCTTCCAGTTTATTAAATCTTGACACTGAAAAGAGGCTTCTAGACCAGAGGAAGTAACCGAAAGAGGGACCTGACAAGTCCCACTTTCCTAAATGTGGTACACCACGTTACCACGTGGTATTTAGTGGCTTCTGCAAAGAAGTTCCAATACATGAAAAGCATTTTCTCATCCTCTGAACAAAATGGGAGAGGAAATATCAAAAATATTTTAGAGATGGGGAAACTGCAGTTCCAAAAGCATAAATAGAGTCAAAACAAAGTGGAATTCAGCATGCCAGTGGAGTATCATTTGTAAAGCCTCCTTGTGCCCTTAAAAAAAACCACTTTATATATAGATGTGTATTACTCAGAAGATTTTGTAGAGATTGGAAAGGAGGCACATGGACCAGCCATTAGTAATCATTTATTGGTTGCCTTTCTCTTTGGCGTCTTTATTCTTTCAACTATCTTAAGAATTTTGATCCTTCAAACTTTGATCACTTCTAGCACTTCTACCTCCTCTGCGCATAAGTGATCTTGGTCAGCTGCTTGGTCCTTTCTATCTGAGTGCCACTCCTACTTCAATCAATCAACAAGCATGATGATCGAGCACTGTACTAAATGCTGGGGGATTACAAAAAGGAGAGAAAAGAAGAAGGAGTCCTCATGGGGCACATCAAGGTGGTTCTATTACTACTGATGGAAAAAGGAAACTGTTACAGAATTCTTGACATGTTTTTCCCTCCATTTTTCAACTGATCATTGTCCTCCTTCCTGTTCCATCTTTAAAGCTCTTGGAAATGGGTTCCTTACCAAGCTTTCTGTAAACATGTCTGTCCCTCCACTGTTTCACAAGGAAATACTGCTCATGACTTTCCATCCTCCTCAAACAAGTTTACATTCTAAACCAGTTTTGTCCTTGATGGCTATCTCTCCTTTTGGCAAGGAGATCAAATGCCTGCTGGCTGAAGCTATTTCTAGGCTCTTGGTTTCTCTGTTGTGGCAGATTTACAATGGTTAAACTATACTAGCTAGTGAGTCTATCCAGAGTTGACAGGTTATTTAGATAAGATGGAATACCATTCAACTGTGTACTATAACTAATTTTGTTTTCTCCTAATCGAAGGGATTGATTGTTGATGGCCTAACTGTACACAATTGATTCACAGATGACTCCTACAAAGGTAAGCTGGTAATTTCTCATCTACTAAAAAATAAGTGATCTCATTCTTTGTGATGCTGTTTGGTGTTCCCCACATCCACTGGTCATTCCACTTCTCCTTTGCAGCCTTGCCGGGTTGCCCCTCTCAGATAAAGCCCATCACTTCTCATTTTCATCACCAGACCACTAATTTTAAGCCTTGAATGTCCCTCAGCTTCCTCTCCTTTCTGACTGAAGGTCTGGAGGGTGGAGTACTAGAGTCCTTTCAAAGCCTTCCTTTACAGAGAACAGAAATTGGACTTCCAACTCCCTCTACTTCCCATCTGCAGTTATGCCTGGTTTCAACTCCATGGAATAAGATGCCTGATGCTCCACCCCTCCCAAACCTTGCCTTCCTCCAGGTAATTTCTGGGGTACAGCCCTACTCCATTCTTTGCAGCTTCCTTTTGTGCATTATCTTCCCCCATTAGATTGTAAGATCCTTGAGGTCAGGAACTGTCTTTTTCTTATTTGTATCCCCAGGGTTTAGCACAGTGCTTGGCACAAAGTGGGTGTTGCTAAATGTTTATTGAATCAAAAATTGAATTGAATTGTATCCTGACTCTTCTAGAAGAAAGTATTCATGGTATAGAGATGAAGTCCTAAAGTCTCAATGCAGTTTTAAGCTTTTAAGACTTTTGGGACACTGTATATAATCTACAAGGCTCTAGCCTCTCTTTTCTAGCTCATATTATGTTTTCCAAAATATTTTTCATCACCTTCCCTTATGCTCACCTCCACACTGAAAGGAGCAAGTTTTAAAGTATGTGATGATTTACCTGAGAGGGTCTTATTAAGTTCTTCATAGAAATATTTCTATTTTTTCATCTTCTGAAGGTAATGTTGAAGCAGTGTTGTTGTTCAGTTGTTTTCAGTTGTGCTCCACTCTTTATGACTCCATGTGGCAAAGATACTGGAGTGGTTTATTAATTCTTGTCCAGCTCATTTTACAGATGAGGAAACTGAGGCAACAAGGTGAAGTGACTTGTCCAGAGCCACACAGCTAGTAAGTATCTGAGCCTGAATTTGAACTCAGGATGAGTCTTCCCGAGTTCAGGCCCAACACTTTATCTATTATTGTATCACCTAGCTGTCCCATGTTGAAGCACAAGCTATCATTATTTTGGTGATGGTCCTTTTGCAAATTTTATATGAGATGACCAAATGTCTCATGAAATATTTCTTCAATGACATTCATCTCTTACAGCAGTCACCTACTCTTACCCTCAACAGCTCTTGCACAGGCGATTGCCACAATGTCCTGCTTTGTCCCCCTGATTCCAGTTTCACCCTTCTCTGATCCATCCTTCACACAGCTACCAAAATGACAGTTCTAAAACATAGTGGTGAGTGATCCTATCCCTTATCTTCTATGGCTCTAGACTAACTTGCAAAATTCTCAGCTTGGCCTTTATAATTCTTCATAATCTGGCCCCAGTCTACCTTTCCAGGATGATTTCACATTGCTTGCCTTCACATTTAGATATCTAGTAGCTAAGTTAAGGTTTAAAGATGGGCTGAAAAATATGGCCCTTATTTAAAATAAATAAATGTATTTAAAAATATTTCTATTAAAAATAAATGTACTGTTAATATTATGAAACAGATTGTTTGGAATTGGTTTCCCATTATAGACTTTCGTGTGCAATAACTACCAATGAGATTCATTTCAATAAAGATTCTAACCTAAGTACAATTTTTTGGGTGTACGTGTGTGAGGTAATTAGGGTTAAGTGACTTGCCCAAGGTCACACAGCTAGTAAGTGTCTGAAGCTGGATTTGATCTCAGGTCCTCCTCACTCCAGGGCCACTGTTCTATCTACTGTGCCCTAATTACAATTTGGGAATGCAAGGAGGTCCCTTTCCAGATTCCCTTAAAAGCTATGCTAAACTGCCTGAAGAAGAAGGCAAGCCAGATAAGTGGAATTTTAGGTTAGGGAAGCTTATAACCTTCCACTAAAGTCCTACCCTGGTGCCATGGAAGTGACTGATGGGGAGAGGAAAAAAACTATAGTAGGTGCTATCAAGTTAGAAAGGCTTCAGTTTGGAGCTTAGAGATGTATGTCTTGGTCTAAGTACAAAGAAACTTGGCCATCACAAAATTCAGCAGGGGAAACTCACACAGTGTCTCACAGCACTGAAGATTTCAGGATCTCCGTCAATGGGAAAAGTACCCACTACAATAAAAATCACGGATCCTTGAAATATAAAGCTCACAGCATTAAGTTCTGCTTCTTCCTATACCAGATCCAGCTATGACCTTAACATTCCACAACCTATAATCTTAACCTCAAGAGCCTTGAACTTCAATGAGCCCCGAAGGATCAAGGGGCCTCAAAAGCCTTAGTCTTCTTATAGAGTTACTCACAGATTTTCCTGTAATTTGCTAGAATCTTGCTTAGTCCCCAGCTGGCTCATCAAATTCTTGATCTGAGCAGCTAGAAAAAAAGAAATAGAGAAAGATTTTTAGTGAGGTTATGGAAAAAGGAAGAGTGCATTCATCAGATTCACAGATGCCCTACATTTCTCTTATTTATGTCTTCATACCTTCCCAACTACTTATTTATGAGGAAGCATGCTGGGATCAAAACCTGGGAAAATCTATTCTATCCCAAACTAGTGACGAGGTAGCTTTTTCTCTCACAGTATAACCATATGCTCCCTAGACATAAATTGTCTCCCATGGACAAGAGGGGTACTGTTTTGTTGCTGTGAAGTAAGATCTCACCCACATTCTCCCAGACCTACTACATGTCATTTTACCACCAGCTGAGGATTAAGTCAACCTTGCCAGGTACTTTATGATTCCAAATTTCAATGAGCACCAAGAAAAAAAAAAAACACACTAGGTTGTCTTCCTCATCAAGTTTCAAGTTTTGACTATGTCTTAAACTTTTTCCACTCATGACCCCTTTTCGTTTAGGCAGAGTTTGTTGGCCACTGTGTGTCCTGAGGGCATGCACAGTGCAGAGTGCACATGCTTTGTGTTCAGAACCAAGGCTGTAGTGAAGTTGTACTATTCAACATGGACAAGGGCTGCCAGAAACACCTCGGATTCATTATGCATTTGGTTTTGAATTAATTTTTGGTCACTGTGCACTCAGAAACCTTTTACTGTTGCCAAATTTTTCATGATCCCATGTTTTCATGACCCACAGTTTAAGACTCGCTAGACTAGATGCAGTATTCTTATTTTTTAATGTCCTTCTTTCTACACTTATCTTTCTGGGTTCAATTTTATCCTCCCCAAGTCCCTGGATTTCTAGGGTCTAGAGTTTGATTTTTTCCCCCCAAAATGGCATGTATTTTCAGACTACATTTTTTTTCATAAAGTCCATCTGCATAAAACTGGTAGACTCCTCCAATGCTTCATCATGATATCATGGTCATTTTGGATTCTCAAAGGTTTTGTATGTGAAGGATAGACTTTGGCATATCCTACTCAAGCTGAAATGTTTATTCATTATAGTCCCATTTGACAGACTGTTTGTCTGTCATCCAAGGACCAATCTAGCTAACTTAAGAAGAGACTCATCACTCAGTTGGCAACAGGATAATGAAATTTTTGGCCACAGCAATTCTCAAAGACAATCTCCTGAGTTGTAGAGAGGTTGTAATCTGACAGATGGTATGGGAGTATCCATACCAACACAGGCACAGATTTTGAAAAATGGTAGCATCTTAAAGTATAATGTAGTGACAGCTGGCTATGATATAAGAACACTTGGAGGGAAAATTTTCTGCACAGATAAACCATATTTTATCTTCATATTACAACACTACTCTAAAACTGTCTTTCCCATCCTTTCTGGATCATTGTTAAAATCTGACTCAACTCCAGGTGGCTTAATGGGTGACTTGTGGGAGAGGTTGGAGGACAGCAGAATTGAATGCAACAAATTGAGCTATGTGGCACAATGGAATAGTGCTGGACCTAGAGTCAGGAAGACATGATTTAAATACTGCCTCTAAACTTATTACCTTTGTGACCCTGGGTAAGTCACTTATTCTGTCTGCCTTAATTTCTTCATTTGTAAAACAGAGATACTGATAGCATCTACCTTCTAGAGTTCTTATGAACATCAAACGAGATAATATTTTAAAGTGCTTTACAAACTTTAAAGTGCAATATAAATGCTAGTTATTATTTATGAATTAAATTAAAATTTCTGTTGTTAAAAATTCATTTCATAATTCAATGCCCTTCAAATTTATGGAATTTGGAGTCATCAGGCCACTGATTTATGCCTGATACTGTTTTCAAGCTGAAGTGCCCAGATTCCCTTGTTACCAAAAATAGACTAATTCATGTATATATTGACGAGCAATACTTTTCTATGGTCAATAAAATGTTATTTATGACAGTAACAATAGCTCCCTCTACAAAAGTTCTCCTCTGATGCTTCTTGTGGTATGGAGAATATGCTAGTGCATGCAAGCTCTGACAGTTTCCATAGTAAGCCAGAAAAGCTCTGAGAATGGTCCCAGGCCATAAATTGTCTGCTGACCCAAGACCAAGATCAGTAAAAAAATAAAAATGATCATCACCAGTAGGCTGATCACAAAAGATAAATTGTTTGGCCATTGTGACTCTGAAACAGGTAAAAGATATAAAACGACTCTTGGTTCTGTGTGGCTTTTTTTCCATTTCTACAGTCAAAATGACAGAAAAGAACCAGTTATTTTAAAGAGTTCATGATATTTCACTGCTGATGCTTAATGTTGAAATGCTTGTCCAGTGACTGACTCATTACTGGAGCAATTTCCCACAACCACACTGCTATTCATGCTCTGAATGAAACAAGAAGGTATACAGAAGGTATGAGGAGGACAATTCACCGGTTCTCCCTGGGGCCAAATAAAGGAGCTAATGAGGTTGCTTTCACTGTGTTCCCAAAGACATGAAGAAACAGCATTTCATAGGTCACTTGTTCATCATAAGTAGTACCCAGGATGAAGGAGAGAAACTAAGAAAAGGCTGACAAGATTCTCTCAATTAAATCAACATATACCTTAGTATTTGGCAAATTCAGCTGGAGAAAATAGTAAAAAATATTGTTCAAAATTTAAGCAATGAAAGTGTTTTAGTACCTGATGATGCTACCAGAAAGGAAATGCAAAACAAATCCTTATAGAAGATTATATATAACCCTCTTCCATTCCTTACCCAATGAGCTCTCCCTCGTAATAAAGATGAAAAGAGAAAGAACAAAAATCAGTTTAGCAAAATTAGCCAACCTCAACCACATCTTCCAGGAGATGCAAACTGTACCCATAGTCCCCACCTCCGCAATGAAAGGAAAGAGATGACTCTTCTCAGCTCTGGGGCCAAATTTAATTAGCGTAACTTCATTTGTCCCTTTCTGCTCTTTCCATCCACATTGTTGTGGTAATTGTGTATACTGTTTTCTTAGTTCTGTTTGATTCCTTCAAAATCAGTCACACAAGTCTTCTACGGATTCTCTGAATTCTTCCTATTTATTATTTGGTTCTGGAAGTTATACATATCCCTTCACTAATTACACATTAGGAAATGGCTCAAAAGATTTTATAGGAATGAGACAGGGTGTATATATATTGATTGGTAGCTGCTAATAGCTTTCTCAACTTTTTTGGGCAGCAATATCACCCATGATCACCAATGATCCAGTTTGGGGGGAGTCTTCTCTTTGAGATTTGTTGAAAATCAATACATAGGAACAGCTGAACAAATGTGGTATAAAAAAGTAATAAAATATTACCATACCATAAGAAACAATGAGGATGAAAGATCAGAAGATTTGTACAAACTGTTTAACAGTGAAGTAAGGAGAATAAAGAAAATAATGTGCATAATGACTGCAAAAAGGTAAATGAGATGAACACTAAAACAAAACTGAACACTGCGTAACTGTACTGATGGATGAGGAAATGTACCTGCCTTTCGTCCTCTTCCAACTCTGCCTCAGGGCAGCTGGTGGCTCAGTGAGTACTGGACCAGGAGTTTCAATGTGACTTCAGATACTTACTATGTAATTCTGGGAAAGCCACTTTACCTCTATCTGCTCCAGTTTCATCAACTATAAGATGAGAATAATAATAGCATTTACCTTGCAGGGTTGATGGGAGGATCAAATGAGACATTTGTAAAGCGCTAGCACAGTGCCTGGTGCACAGTAGGGCTTAACAGCTGAGTGTTTTCTTCCCTTCACTGGCGAATTAAAAGACTGTAGGTTTGGTCTCTGCTATTAGTTGGTTTGGCTTAACTACTTTTCTTTGCTACAAGGGAAGGCTCCCATCCCCAACTGATAAATGGTCAAATGATATGAACAGGCAGTTTTCAGAAGAAGAAATTAAAGCTATCTATAGTCATATGAAAAAATGCTCTAAATCACTATTGATTAGAGAGATATAAATCAAAACAGCTCTGAGATATCACATTACACCTCTCAGATTGGCTAACATGACAAAACAGGAAGATGATAAATGTTGGAGAAGATGTGGGAGAGTTGGAACACTAATTCATTGCTGGTGGAGCTGTGAGCTGATCCAATCATTTTGGAGAGAAATTTGGAACTATGCCCAAAGGGCTACAAAAATGTGCATACCCTTTGACCCAGTAATACTGCTTCTAGGACTGTATCCCCAAGAGATCATAAAAATGGGAAAGGGTCCCACATGTATGAAAGTATTTATAGCAGCTCTCTCTGTAGTGGCCAAGAACTGGAAATCAAGGGGATACCCATCAATTGGGGAATAAATTGTGGTATATGAATGTAATGGAATACTATTGTGCTATAAGAAATGATGAACAGGAAGACTTTAGAAAGTCCTGGAGAGACTTATATGATCTGATGCTGAGTGAAAGGAGCAGAACCAGGAGAACTTTGTACACAGCAACAACCACAGTGTGCAAGAGTTTTTTCTGGTAGACTTGGAACTTCATTGCAATGCAGGGACCTAAAAAATTCCCAATGGTTTTTTAAGGCAAAATGCCTTCCGCATCCAGAGAAAGAACTATGGAATCGGATTGCAGAATGTAGCAGATTATTTTCTTTTGTATTACGTTTTGGTTTGTTTTATGGTTTCTCCCATTCATTTTAATTCCTCTATGCAACATGACTATGGTGAAAATGTCATTAATAGGAATGTATGTGTAGAACCTATATAAAATTGTATGCCGTCTTGGGGAGAGAAGGGAGGAAGGGGAAGGAGGGAAGAAAAATCTAAGTCATATGGTAGTGATTGTAGAACACTTTAAAAAAAAAAAACAAGAGAAGGCTCCTAGTCGCAGGTGGGAGGGGACACAGAGTGGAAGGAGTATACTTGGATTTAATAATTTTTTTAAAAAAGAGAAATAACTGACTGCTAAAACATGACAAAAAACCAATAACGAGAATGGTCCATCTAGTATAAGGGTATGCTTGATGAAATCATAAGAAAGGTAAAACCATTTTTATAACAGGACGCACCTTCACAATCTCAGACTTGATCAAGAGGTGCAGAGAACAAGAGATCTCCTGTTTTTATTATTTGTTGGTTATGAAAAAGCAGTGGACTCAGTCAAACAAAAAGAAGGCTCAAAGGCTCTTGTTCAACAAGAATCCTCTGTGCCTATGTTAAGAATGAACCTTGACAGGTACAACCATGGAGATATACAGACATGTTCTCAACAAACTGACCATCAAGTGAGACATAAAAGAGGACTTAAAGGCTCATGGAGGGGGTTCACTAGCACAATGGAGAATATTCTGGTCAGAGTCCAAATGTAAGGGTGGGTTTCTATAGATGGTGAGATTTCCTGATGCTCTTATTTGAGAATACCATTGTGCTGATTGAAGGAAGTCCTTTTCCATGTTATAGGGCTTCTTCAATGAGGTCTATGGTCACTTCAAAGAGATCAGGCGAGCAATTTACACAGGAAAAAACAACTGAATGATGAATGTAAACTGCCCAGATTGTGACATGCAGTAGGACAGGAAGCTCCTTAGTACACACTGCTTGGGCAGGCACTAATGAAAGACAATTATTAGCCCCCAGAATAGGAAAAACAGAATCAGCTGGATCCCATATGGGAAACTGTGTGGTGCTTTCAATGGAAATGTTAGGGCTGCAAATGATTAAGCACAACATGATTTCAGAATCAAAATTATAGGTGACATAAAATGTAATGGAAAGATTCATGGTAGGTGTATTATCAGCAATGACATATGCCAGAAGTGCATAAAGCACATCAAGAACATTCTGTTTTGTTGGTCTGTTGTTTTCAGTCATGTCCAATTCCCTGTGACTCCATTTGGGGTCTTCTAGGCAAAGATACTGGAGTGGCTTGCCATTTCCTTCTCCATTTCATCAGGGTTAAGTGACTTGCCTAGGGTCACACAGCTATCATCTGAGGCCCAATCTGAACTTAGACCTTCCAGGCTCCAGGTCCAATGCTCTATCCACTTTGCCACCTTGCTGCCCCCACCAAAAGATGTGTGCTAAGTACAGCAAGGGATTCTAGGAGACGGCCTGAATGCTGCTCTAGTATCTGTAAAGTATTAAAAACCAAACAAATAACCAGAAGACTTCCAAAACACTGGACAAAAATCTATTGAGTATTGATAGAAAGTTACAGTCATGATAGAAAATGGAAAAGCCAAGAAGGGTTACAACCAGCCCAAAAGATAAAAGCTCAGAGTCACTGTCACAGTCAAGCAAACAGTGGTTGACCTTTGCATTTAAATCTTGAGATTTAGAAAGTGCTTTCCTTGCAATTCCCCTCTGAGGTTTGTGAGGCTGTCCCCATTTTATAGATGGGAATACTGCATGCCAGTGGATAGAAGGCACCTAGAAGACTGGGTTCAAATTCCACCTCTGACACACTCACTCCATTTCTCTGAACGACAGCTTCCTCATCAATAATAATGACTGGGTGCTACGCAGAGTAAAACCTCAGTTCTGAGACCTTCAAACTGACTTTGTATGGTTTAATTATCCTATCAAGAAAGTAGGTTACAGGCAGCTAGGTGGTGCCATGAATACAGCACTGGCCCTGGAATCAGGAGGACTGTGTGACCCTGAACAAGTTGCTAAAAATGAAAAAGGAAGGAAGAAAGAGAGAGAGAGAGAGAGAGAGAGAGAGAGAGAGAGAGAGAGAGAGAGAGAGAGAGAGAGAGAGAGAGAAAGAAAAGCAGGCTTTCTTCAGAAACCAAAGATATGATATGAATAACTCACGTGGCTTACAACAACTTAACACATATCAAGCATACTGGGATGCACAGCTTTATTGTTTGGAGATAACAATATTTAGCAATTCTGCATGTTCTCAGTGATAACATATGGTTATAAAGTTCTTTTTCATCTTGAGCTTTTCTAGATTCCTTTCTTGAAACTATAGTAGGTTTGGGTGGTTTGTTGTTCTCCAGTTCAACACTTTTAAGTGCCTAGTGTGTGCAAAGGGTAGTGCTAAGCTTTTTATATAGAAAAGAATGCACAGGATCACTTACTGGATGAGGTGAAAGAACTCTTTCTCTTTGACGTACATATTCATTCATTCATTCAATAAATATTTATTAAGTGCCTACTCTGTGCCAGAAAACTGAAAAAGGAGGAGGGAGGGCTTCCATGCCAAACACAGCATTTTTGTATTTGCTCCTAGAAGGCAATAGGGACCCGCTGGAGTTTACTAAATGACTGGACTTGAGAAATAGCCAGAGTAAACACTCACTCATATTAAATCACAAGAATGGACAAGTCTTGATCAGTTGACCTGGCCTCTTTCTATCTGTTTAATTTCACAGCCTACCTGCTGTTTCTCACACATGAGTTCCATCTACTCTCTACTATTCCCAATGCCAGGAATGCTTCTTACCTCTGCCTTTTAGAAGCCCTGGCTCAACTCAAGGACCCTCTTCTTTGAGAGGCCTTTCCCATGTCCCCAGCAGCTAGTGACTTCACTTCTAATTTTTATATGTCTTGTATATACCTACATATGTATAAGTTGCCTTGCCCATTAGAATGCAAGTTCTTTTAGGGAAACAGCTGTTTTGCTATTTTTTTTTTTAATTCCCAGCACTTAGCACAGGGCTTAGCGTATAGAAAGCCCTAATAAATGCTTGTTGATTGATTAATCTGCAGAAAATCAGAAAATTTACAAAGCTACAACTATTGTCCACCCAACTGAAAGCATACTGCAAGATATGTTTTACTCTAGATTTACTTATTTCAAGATAATGGTCAAGACTTCCTGTCTAAAAAAACCAAAAAACTCTGATTATCAGAAATCAGATGATCCAAAACAATCCTGTGACAGGATTTCCTATTTTTAAAAAACGCTGATAATCAGAAACCAGATGGTCCAAACCAATACACAAGCAAGTTCCTCAGTAGTGCAGTATTCCTTTAAAGTCATTTATGTGTATTTTAAGGATGAGGACATCTTAACTTCCTATCACCAACATCTTATTCAAAGCAAGGACTGGCTAAAAAATTTTGAAAGACTTAAGAATAAAATCATGGGGCAGTCTAACAACAGCTGATGTTTCCATTTCATTATCTATAAGATGAGATTAGATGACCTCTAAAAACATTTTCAGTGCTAACATCCTATGATTCAAATGAAGATCAAAGTGTTCTAAAATGAATATATTTTCCATAATTTAACATCGGGGCTTCAGAGAATAACAGTGTCCAAATGAACTCTGATCCATTCAAAACATAAAGTCCACTGATAGGAAAGATACTGACAACAGCTCTCCAGCATCTGAACCACCAGATGACTCAGTATCTTAAGAAAACAACTGAAGTACATTAGTCAGACTATGGAGATATGCGGTAATTATGACCCTGCAGTTTCCCAAATATACCAGCACAGAAATTAAAATTGCATTTTCAGTTAAAAAAACTGCAATTAAAATTATCCAGAAAAAAAGATTTAACAATGTTACTACAACTGCAAACATCGTAAATGTGGAGAGTGCCTGGCTCTACCACAAACTAGAAATGGACAATGTAGGTACGATGTCTTCTGTTTATCCTTGTATCTAATACAAAGGACAAGAAATTATTTTCTTGAGCATCACGCTTTCAGTTCACTGAAGTATAATACAGTGAGTATAGTGAGGCAGGAAAACGCGGAGAAGTTTGGGATGTGTGTGTGAATGTAGCCAGATGACAAATAAGGAAACAGTTAAGGTATTCTTCCTATTTCATCTCCGAATGGCATCTTAGATTCTCCACAAAGAGCAGCAAGTGAGGACAGACACTTCAGCCAGAATTACTGAGGGTTCAAAGTCAGAATGAGAGAAAAGTAAAAAGATCCTACAATGGTAATTGGCAAGGTGAAGCTGGGGGAAAAAAAGAGTTCCCATTCTCAAATTTGTCTTAAGTGAGAAAAAATAAGTTCACTCATTCACCTGAAGTAGTAACATTGATGGGCCTCTAATATTGCTAATTAAGAAATGATAACAATGTTACTCCTTGCTTGCCAATCTTCCCCAGTGAAAACTAATTCTGGGTAATGTTTAAAATGAACTTTAGTCTATTATATCTGCACTGTCAAAACCAAAGAACAAGAAATTAAATACACAGGATCAGAATGAGCAAGAGATTGAAATGTCAGAAGACATAATTCTGAGCCCCAGGTCTTTCACTTATTAGCTCTGGGATGTTGGCCAGTCCCTTAACCTAGCTGAGCCTCAATTTCAAAATTAGTAAACTAGGGCTAATATTTGCACTATATACTTCAAAGAGTAAAACACTATATAAATGAGAGTTATTAGTAGCTGATCATAGCAGCCTGTCACTAAGATCATCTTCCAGTGTCTCATCATGGCATGGAGATGATCCCGAGTTTTCAAAGGCTAGGTTAGTTGAATACAAGCTCCACAAGATCTCTCAAGTAAAATTAAGTTTCAAGTGCAAACTCAGGGGTCAAAAGTTTACTGTCCAACGACTACTTCAGGCAAGTTTGGTGAGATTTATTGTCCACAAATACGAATTTCTGTGCTACAGTAACCCCTGAGGACTATCTACTAAGATGTGAGAGAGCTGTATCTTGCATATATTTTGAAATACATGAATCCTGTAACAAGGCTGTGAGGTTAACTTGTATTACAGCCAGCCATCTCTAAATACAACTGGGAAAATCAGCTAGTAAGTTTAGTTTACTTGACTCAGAATTTCTCTCTACCACATACTGTTTCTTGCTTTCTTAAACAACTAATTAAAGGCAAAGCAAAATGTGACACAGTTCTTTAAACTTCAGCATTGAGGTAATAGAAACAGCACGGGTCTCAGGATCAGGAACCAGCGTATAGAAAGTGGAGATAAGATACTTTGTTTCCTCACAAGATTGTTGTGAGGAAAGGATTTTGCAAATCTTAAATAAGCTTTATAAATATGCTGTTAATATGAACTGATAAATATAATCATTCAAGATCAATGACTACTAACAACTAGTCTAGGATGATAGCTGGAACCCCTAAAATGCATACCTTTCTGTACAAAGATGATGCTACTTGACCTTGTCTCAGGAAGGGGGATACTTTTAAATTGTTCTCCCCCCACATCGGGGAGGGATTACATAATGAGAAAGTAAGACAAGTCCCAAACACAGAACCTCTCACTGTGGCTTGACATACACTCCTATGCGATTTGGAGTTAGTCACTAAACTTCTCTGTATATGAAATTCATTTCAAGAAACAGCGAATAAGACCGATCAAAACCAAATACTGACTGCTGCTGTCTAACAGCTGGATGGACTACGAGGAAATCTCTGAATTTAAAGCTTCCAAGGAGATTAATAAAACAAGCTGTACTCCTTGGATCTTGGGCTGTCAAGGGAAATTAAAACAGAAGACAAACCCATAGGCTCCATACCCCTCCACATCCTTACGACCATGACATTCAGGAGGTGTTTCAGGTCACGCAACCTTCACTTCACCTTAGCTGACATTTGCGCTGAATTCCAGCTGGTCCAGGACCACAGAGAATGCAGACTCGGAAGCTACACTGTTACACATAATCTGAGCCGAGCAGACTGGGAAGGACAGGAGGGGTGGCTGGAGGCTGAAGAACAGGGGCTGGTCAAACGAGGCAGCCCCAGGACCGGACTCCAAGCCCAGGAAAGCAGTTTGGGGCGAGCACAAGCCTGGCTTGGGGCTCCAGGTTCCGGCTGGTTCTGCTTTGGCCTCGCCCCTTCCCTTCTCGGGCCTCAGTTTCCCCACCTGCCGATCGATCAGCTCTAGCGTGGCCCGGAGGGAAGGGGGCAGAGCTGAGCAGGCGGGGCGGCGCCTTCGCCCCCGCAGGCAGCCAGGGCCCGGCGCGGGGCCGGGGGCCTTCAGCCCTCCCGCGGCCACACCCGTCGTGGTCGCCCCCTCCCCGGCCGCCCGCGGGCCCCACTCACTGGCGTAGCTGATCCTCTGGATGTGGCCGCAGCAAGTGCTGAAGATGCTGTCAAAGTCCCGGGGCTGGGCGCCCTGCGGGCCCGAGGGCCCCGCCGCCCGGTACATGTCTAGGGGCCCGTACGACATGGCGAGGGCTGCCTGGCCGGGCCGGGGTCGATCCGGACTGATCCCCAGCCGGAAGGGGAGCCGCCGACCAGTGACAGGGAGCGGGAGAGGAGGACAGAGCCGCGACGGGGGGAGGGGGGCGCAAAGAAGGGAGAGGAGGAGACTGCTGCGTGCGCACCCGGGCCTCCGCTGCGCGCATGCGCCCCGCCTCCCGGCGGAGCCGTGACGTAAGGACGCGCTTTGGGGGCGGATGCCGGGAGAGATTCGGAGTCTTTCCCTGTGGGGTCCATTGGACCCAGATTTTATTCTGCATAAGACAGGACGGGGGCCGCCACAGGGAAGGGGCCATCGCATCCATCCGACCCAGCACCCCTTTTCCCGCCGGCCCCCCCAGAGGAAACATCCATCGCCTCGTTTCCGCCCCAGAGGGTGACCTCATCGTCCTCGGGGAGGGGCTCGGCATTCCAGCGGTACCGGGCGGAGGGGAAGGCCGCGGAAGGCCCAGTCACCTCCCCGGCCCGCAGGCCCCGCCGGGATGCCGGCTGCGGGTGGGAGGCGGGGCGCGGCCCCTTCCCCGTCCTCACGTGCTTCCTGGGTCGAGGCGCGCTGGGGGCTTTGGGCAGAGATGCCGGGGCGGTCGGCCGCCTCCTCCAGCTCGTTTTACAGACGAGGGAACGGAGGCCGACAGGGTGACGTGACCGGCCCGGGGTCCCTCAGGTCGGATTGACACCGAAGACGAGTCTGTAGGTCCAGGGCGGCCCCCGTAACGTCCCGCATTAAGTGATGGCCTCGGAGGTGCAGGCAGAAGTAAGCACCAGCCAAGGACGTGACTCCTCCACGTGGATCAGGCGCTGCAGCGTGGGGAATGGCCCCCCGCGTTAGCAGTCAGCGTGGGCCGGTGGAGAGTGCTGGACGTGGGATCACCAGTCACGGGCCCGCTCTGAGCCTCAGTCTTCTCCTCTGCAGAAGGAAGGCTTTGGGTTAGGTGCCCTTTTGGATCCCTTCGGTTCCAAATCTGTATTCAGAATTCAGGCTTTTGTTCCTGTCAGGAAAGTCTGCTTCCCATCTTTGCCCTGTTCCAGATGCCTCAGATACACTGGTAAATTGGGATTTCAGTACAGGAAAGAAATTTAAGAGATCCTCTAATCCCGGAAATTTTATTAAAAATTTTAGTTTTTTTATTTTATTTTAAAAGTATATATAGCTCCTAGGAGTAGAACTGACTTGCCCAAGGTCACTAAGTACCAAAGCTAAAACCTAGGTTATCTAATTCACTTAGTATTCTGCCATGCTGATGAAACCCAATGTGCATTTTGAGAGCCCGTGTTGGAAAAGGTTAAACATGAATATGGCAGATCTCTCTGCCTTAAAATGTATTTTCAACTATGCATAGGGTGGTTTGAGGATGTTGATTAAGTTCACATCAAACTAGAAGACCAAAGCTGCAGTGACCATTATATTCTGATACATTAGTAACAGCTATGATCTTTTATACTTTAACATCCATTTTTTAAAATTTTGAATTCCGAACTCTCTCCTTCCAGTCCTCCCCCACCCATAGGACATCAGTTATCTTGCAAAACATATTTCTATATTGCCATGTTTCAAAAAACAAGAAGAAAAAGTAAGTGAAAAAATATGCATCCATCTGCACTCAATTCATTACGTCTCTCTCGAGAGGTGGATCACATCTTTCATCACGAATCCTTTGGAATTCTCTTGGATCATTCAATTGATTAGAGTAGCTAAGTTTCAGGGTTGATCATTGTTGCAGTATTGATGTTATGGTGTATAATGTTTTCCTGGTTCTCATTTCTCTTTAATAATAATTATGATTTTTCTCCCTCTTCTGTTATACACAGGATTATGTTCCATTATTTTAATCTTTTTTGAAGGTGGCCTTATTCCCACCAGCTCTCTTCCTCATTCCCCTCCTTCTGCCTTTTCATTTCTTAACTACTGTCTCTTTAGAGTTTTGTTTCACTCTCCTGCTTTTATCTGGTTATGATTATATATTTCTTCCCTCTCTTATTTCCTCAGTTAATCAAGTTATTACTTCTTCAGCTAGTCCAATTCATTACTTCACTTTTGCATCCTTTTCCAAAAAGAGATTTCTCTCACTTCATTATCCATCTCCTTTTATTTAGTCTAGACCCTCATTATCTGATTTAAGACCCCTATCTATATTCAACTAGTCTCTCTTTTCTCTGTGGTCTTCATATAATCAAAGCTTCCAGGGTATCCATTCTAGGTTCTGTCCTCTAGGCACTTTCTGCCTCTGCCTTGTAGGGCTTTTCCTATGGATTCTGCTTTCCTGTTATACCTCACGCTCAGAATAATGCCAATTATTGCAGGTGTCAAAGAGAGGCTGCCCCTTGGTAGTGCTCTCCCACCCCCAACTGACCTATACTCCTCTTGTTGACCTTTCCCCTTCCGTACATTTGCCTGAAAATCTCCTATGTCCATGCTCTTCCATTCTTCCAAGTGTTCCCAGGGGTTCCAATTCCCCTTCTCCCCATCCTAGGATAAGCAGTCTTTTCAGGCACCAATTCCTCGGCCTTATCAAGTGCAGTATCTTCATTTCCCTTCACCCACAGAAACATCAGGGAACTCCCTCGTACCTCCAAAGTAAACCCTCCTTTCTTTCCTCCCCTTTTCAGTCTTTCCCTCCTCCTGTTCACCCACTCTCCTGTAGGTCCTTTTCTTTCTGAAGCCACAGAGGTCACATTCTCCTCATTACTGACCCTTGATCTGACCCTGGCAACACTCATTTCTTTCTAACCTCCTGCTCCCCCTGCCTCCTTTTCACGTACCCTCCTGTGTTGTAATGTAGTCCTACAAAAGGAAGCATTCTCCTGATTGTCAGGTTCCATCCATGATGTCCCCATCTGCCTCTTCACTGTTACCACTACCAGATTTTTACCTGTCTCCATTTAGAAAGAAGTCGCTTACTGTGTTTCTGTTGTCACTCTATTGCAGTTATTATCTGCATTTCTTAACTCCTGAATTCTGTTGATGGGTTGTTCAAGAAGCAAATGATCTTTTCAGTTCTGGTTTTCTTTCTAAAAAATGTTTCAAACTCTTCTTTATATATACCCATATTTTGTCCTGTATGGTTAAGCTCAGATATTGAGAATAGGTTACTCTGGGCTGCATCCTGACCTCCAATGCACTTCAGAACACATTATTCCATTCTCTTCTCCTTTTTCTAGTGGATGAGGAATAGTCTTGCATTCTTCAAATATACTTTACATTTTATTTGAAGATTTGTCTCCTGATGGCTTGCAGAACTTGTTTTTGAATTTAATTGTTACATTTAAGTACTCCTGGAGTTTGCAGCCCTGGGGTTGTTTCGGTTTTTGGTTTGTTTTGTTTTGGGATTTTTTTCTTGTAAATAGTATTTTATTTTTTCCAATTACATGTAAAGATAGTTATCAACATTCATGTTATAAGATTTTGAGTTCCAAATTTTTCTCCTCTTCCCTCCCTGCTCCCCAAGACAGCAAGCAGTCTCATATACGGTATACATATACAATCATATTAAACATATTTCCACATCCGTCATGTAAAAGAAGAATCAGAACAAAAGGGAAAAAAAATCACAAGAAAAAAAAACAAGCAAAAAAAGTATAAATAGTACACTCTGATTTGCATTCAGACTCCTTAGTTCTTACTCTGGATGTGGACAGCATTTTCTAGGATGAATCTTTTAGGTTGTCTTGGATCATTGCATTGCTGAGAAGAGCTAAGTCCACCGTAGCTGATCATCACACAGTGTTGTCACCGTGTACAATGATGTGGTTCTGGTCACTTCACTCAGCATTAGTGCATATCAATCTTTCCAGGTTTTTCTGAAGCCAGCCTGCTCATCATTTCTTACAATACAGTAGTATTCCATTACATTCATATACCGCAACTTGTTTAGTCATTCCCCAATTGATGGGGGAATGACTCTCAATTCCCTCAATTTCCAATTCTAGGAGTGGGGAATCTGCAGCCTTGAGGCCACATGTGGCCTTTTAGGTCCTCACGTACAGCCTTTTGACTGAGTCCAAGTTTTACAGAACAAATCCTTTTATTTATTAAATTTTATTTGTTCTGTGAAATTGGTCATAGTTTCCCATTCCTGTCCAATTCTTTGCCACCACAAAGAGAGCTGCTATAAACATGTAGGTCCTTTTCCCTTTCTTAGAATCTTGTTGAAATATAGACCTAATAGTGGTATTGCTGGGTCAAAGGGTATGCGCAGTTTTATAACCCTTTGGGCATAGTTTGTGGGGTTTCTTTGGAGACAATCTGTGAGTTCTTTCAATTGGAGCTCCATTATCTATGTTCAGAAGTTTTTGACAATTCTCTCCTATTATTTTCTTCATTAAGGTGTTCAAGTTTTTTGTTCTGTTGTATTCTTCTGGAAGACCTATGACCCTTAGTGCATCCTTATCTTCAAGATCAGTGTTTTGCTTGCATAGTGAGCATATTTTCTTTTAATGTTATTTTTTTGCTTCTCTTTTTCTGAGTTGTCCTTTACTTCTGTGTATTTGCACCCAACCTGTTGTATCTTTTGTTTCTTTGGTGAGGCTTGCCATTTTTGGTTCAAGTGTTTCTATCCTATTCATTAATTTTGTTGTGCAGGACAAGAATGCTGCTCTTAATGTTCTCATTCATCTTTTAAACCAGTTAGGAGGCATCTTGTGGTTCTAGGTTCTTAGACTCAACAAGGTCTTCTGTCTCATCAAGTGTTGATGAAATTTTATTTCATTTTTTAGTATTTATTCATAGATGCCTGAATTCTACCATACCTGGAGGTCTTATTTCCTTCTGCCTTTAGTTTTTCCTGTTGATTTATCTGTTCATGTTCAAGATCTTTGAGATGTCTTCTTTCTTTAGTACTTTCAATCTTTCAACCATCCTTTTCCCCTTATCCTTCACTTTCTGACTCCCTCCTCTGTGATGGTGATTTATTTGGGGGCTGAATCTCAAAATGTCTGAGCTGGTAGTACAGGAGGTGGGGGAGGGTGCTGAGTGAGCTTACGGTTGGTAAGCCTTAGTTCCTGAGTTTCAGGGTTTTTCTATTTTTTGCCTTTTTTGGGAATATGGGTGTCCTAGACTACGGCAACAGCTGAATTTATCTGGGGTACATAATTTCTGTTTTGGAAAGATTTAAGAGGTCTTGGGGATCAGACAAAATATCTAGTCTACCATTTTATTGCTCACATGACTCAGAAATCTCCTGGCTTCCTTCAAGTCCCAACTAAAATCCCATCTTGCACAGGAAGCCTTTCCCATCCCCTCTAAAATCTAAAGGACACTAGATGGGTGACCTCTCTCTTTTAATTATTCCCAATTAATCTTGGATATAACTTGTTTGTACTTATTTGTGTGGTTGTTGCATCCCCCACTGCACTGAGCTCCTTGAGGGCAGGGACTGTCTTATGCCTCCTTCTGAATCCCCAGGGTTTAGCACAAAGTGCCTGATACCTAGTAGGTACTTAATAAATGTCCGAGTGCTAAATTCAATGGACTTTTCTCAGTTCTCACCCTAGCTCTCTGCAGTCAAGACTCCTCTCCTTTCTTCCTGAATACTCCCCCCATCTTGGTTTCCAGGGTACTGCTCTTTCCTAGCTCTCTGACTAGTTCCTCTTGTATTTGTCTCTCCAGTTAGACTGTTTTGTTTATTGTCTCTGCATCCCCAGCACCCAGTACAGTGTCTGATCCTTTAGTAGGCCCTTAATAAATGCTTGCTGGTTATTGCGTTGAGTATCCCCCAAAGATCAGTCCTATTCCTCTTCTCTTTTTGGAATCCCCTTCACGGTTCTGTCTCTTCTATACAGATGTCTCTTCTATACATCTATACAGATGACTCCCAAAGCTAGAGGATGCTATTAGGAATGACACCTGCATCTCCAATTATCTGCTGGATATATGGTCAGACACTCAGAGACATGTCCAAAACTGAGCTCCATTACCTCTCCTCCCACGTACCTTATTTCTCATGATTACTACTGCAATGCTCCCAGTCACGCAGGCTGAAAAGCGTCGTGTTTTTTAACTTATCCTTCTCCTTCACCTGTCTTGCCACCTCTGCATTACAGGATGGGCTTGGAGACTGACAATCCTTCCAGATCAGATTCTGCCAAGTCCTATTGATTTGGACTCCACTGCCTTTGTTCTCCCTACCTTTCCCTTCCAATCTGTCCTTCAGATTGCTCTGAGCCCTTTTCTGAAGGTCTAGGTGTGATCATGTGTTTCTTCCTTGCTAAAAATCTTTCATTTGTTTCCTATTAAAATACTCAGTTCTTCCTTATAGGATCATAGATTTATAACTAGAATTAGACCACTAATTCCAGGCTCCTCATTATACATATCGCTCCAAAACTTAACCTTCTACTCATTTAATATTATTGCCCCCACTTCATGCTATTTTCCAGCCAAACCAGCCTCCCTTGGTGGCACAGCAGATAAGAGTAGTAGATTTAGAATCAGGAAGATGAATTTAAATCTGGCCTTCGATGCTAACTAGCTATGTGACCCTGGGCAAGCTTTGGTTCAGTTTCCTCACCTGTAAAATGCAGTAATAATAGCACTTCTCTTCCAAGGCTGTTGTGCAAGCCTTAAAGCAATACATAAACGGTAGCTTCTAGCTATTACTTCTAGGACTGTTTCCCCGTGCCCAGGACTCACTCCCTTCATCTTCATTCATCAATACCCTTCCCTTCTAGGCTCAGCTCAGGGGCCACCAACTCTATGAAACCTTTTCTTAACCCTCATCTGAATATCATCACTCCACCCTTATCACATTCTACTTCAACTTGTGCTTATTAGTGTGTTTTAATTCTGCAGCAGACTACAGGATGGACACTGTAATTGTTCATCTTTTTATCCCCACCACAGAGCTTTGTATTTATGGTACGTATTTTATAAAACATCTGTTTAAAAAACTCATTCTCTGGGATGGTTGCACGCAGTCCTGCATGAATGCAGGGGAGGAATTAAACTAAATAACATTTTAAGGAAAGTCCCCTTTCCTTGGGACTATATATTCATGTAATGATCAAACAAGAAATGAATAGAAAAAAACTGTATTTCAGTCAATATGAATTTTTACACTCTTATATCTGTCAAAGTCTGTACAAACCAAAGCATTCCTGCATTTTAAAATTTCCATTATTACAAACATACAAAGAAACAATGGTGTTACTAAAAGTCACCTATTCAATTTCATGATAAAACAGCATCATGATTTTAAAAACCAAAATTTCAAATCCAGGGGTCCCCTCCCTCCCTTTTGAAATCTAAGGAAAGTTAGAAAATGTGTGAATTTGCTTCATATTAAATGTCAAGACTTTTAAAAAAGATTTAGTACAAAACTAAGCTCGTAATTTTATGGTATCACACTTGATGTAACAGTTTCTCAATTTCTAGGTTTAAAAAACAGTATCACATTTTTTCAACCTTTTCTTTAAAGTCTGAGCAAATGTACCTGAAAAGTATTGTCTGACCTTCTTTATTTAAAGGTTCTGATTCAAAAATGTACAAAACTAATTGGTACTGCTGGTCTCCCTTGTTTGGAAGGAAACCTAGCATTTCAAATGACAGCAATGCATGGACAATACACATGTTTATTTATACTCCTTGTATGTAAGGCAGAGAGATCCACTTCCAGATCTGTTTTTTCCAATTTTGTTAATCTATCTGAGATTTCCGAGATGTCAACAGACCTGGAAATAGCTGTAATATTAAGCCACCAGTGTACTCTATTCCTAACTGTAATACTCTGCTTCTAAGAAACGCAAGGAGGCTGAACTCATGCCTATAATCATGGTGGCTTAAACTCATTCATCTCTTCTGATCGCACTCACACCACACACACCCTCCATTGTTTTCGCTTCAGATTCTGACCTGGCATCTGATTAGTTCTGCTGGTTGTACCCTGATGGACTAATGAGGCCACAGTAATGGGTCACCTATAGAGGTTATTTAGCATGTGTCAAGGCCCAGACAGCAAACCCTAATCTTTCATATGTGTGCTGGGGTAACAGAAGTGGGACCTATTAAGAATATGCAATTGGAACTGCAACTGAAGACAAGTCAGTGAGTCTTCTTAGACCACACTGAGGATGGACTATATCCAAGAAATACATCTTTCCATTTTATTTCCATCAAAACTTGAGGATGGTGTGTCACACAGACAGACAGACAGACAGACAGACACACACACACACACACACGCACACACACTCAGCAGTACTACTCTTAATGCTTCCTTCTGACTCAAACAGCCCATCCTGAGATGTTTGGCTCATTTGAACACATGCACTATTTGCAGTTTTTCCAATTCAGGATGTTCCTTGGCCATGACTTGATCTGACAACTGGTGTTGGGAAGGAAAGGGATTTAAAAAGCAAATAAATGGCAGTGTGAAAGAATTCAAAATTAATTACATAAAATGATTAAGAAAGTGAGGATGTCCAGTACAACCTGGACAAAACTTTCTGCCATCATCTAAAGAGACAGACTTCTGAAATCCCTGTTCCCTCCTAAAATGTCTTCTCAGATGCCCTTTTCTCAAGGGGTCCAAAAAAAAAAAAAAAAGCACCTAGTACCACACTTTTGAATCTGTTTCACTCACCTTAACCATCAACATTAGGAAACAATTAGGCATTAAACCAGATGAGACCGACATCCTTTTCTGTAACCTAAATGGAGAATGGGGTGATTTTTTTCCAATAGTTATCACAGCTTTGTCACAAAGAGAACTAGCTGGTCTGAGGATTTCCCTTTCTTTAGAAAAAGGGTTTTCGTTTTTTGTTTTTTAAATAAATAAACCTCTGTCTATACATAGTACAAAGTTCATAGAATACCTGGGAAAAAAAGTATCCCCTGAAGCAGCAATTTTAATGGAGAGAGGAAACCTCCATTGTGTTAAGTCCGGTTAGGGTGGCAGCTTCTGAGTTGGAAAGGTGGCAGTGATAAAATTTACCCAATGCCAAACTATTTGCTTAAGGGAACTGCAGGATGCGGGGGTGGGGAAAATAATTCCTTCTGCACAAAACACTGAGCAGTTACCACTATAAAAAACAAAAAGCAGTACAGAAAATAGATACCCTTTAACCCTGACATCCTCCAGCATGCGATCCTAACACACCACACCAGGTGTTCCCACCCTGCCCACAGTCAGAGTATCAACAGGGATGACTGTCACAAAAAGGAGATTCCCAGGGAGGCTGGCAGCTCCCAGCACAGCTGTCCCTTCAGGCCAGCCTGATTCCACGATGCTAACACTCAAGAAGCTCCCAGGACATTTTTCACGGAGAAGTCATTGCTCCTGACTTCTCAGACTTTTTGCCCTTTGACAAAGCCGCTGCTTGCTTCAAAAGCTCTCGGTTTTTGGCCTGGAAATACAGTGCAAGCATGAGGTTTTAACAGGTGGAGACATGTACCCTACATAGGACAGGAAAGACTGCAAAGGTAGAGACACATGTAGAAAGAGTAAGAAGCAGGGGGAGAAGGACAGAGAAAGGAAAGGAGGCAAAAAGCCACCACTGAGCATATGTGGCCCCTGAAGGCAATGAAATCACCCTTAAGCCTTGTGATCATAAGGAGCACCATCACCCTGCTGCACAAAAGGTTATATGTCCACAAACTATGGAGATTCTTGTGTGGTGAATACTTTATAATCCTGATTATCTAAAATTATATTCAGCTTATATGTGGTCAAAGAAAGTACAAAATTATGAATATAATTATTTTTTGAATGAATTAAATCTGACACGATCTAAGATAAAAGAGTAAGAGAGATGGATAGAAGATTTACCAAAACTATGAGTGAATAATCTTCTAGGCACTTAATCCTTTAAAATATAGGCAGCTCTATATACATATTTCATCACATTAAAAGAAACTGCATCACCTGTAACTGCTCTGTTACTTCTTTGTGGGTCTTCTCCATCTGATTCATCTTGGCTCTCATCTGAGACTCCTGGTACTGCAGATCAGCTTTTAGTTCAGTGATCTGAAGGGAGACAGAGCAATCAAAGGGAATTTCTTTGCACCAAGGACCTGGATGACCTCTCAAAACAATCATCTTTAAATCCAGGGATTCCCTCTATCTCAAGGTCCACACCTAAATCATCTAAAAACCAATGAACTGATTTTCCTTTTCTAAAAGATCTCCAGGAGATTACACTAGCTTCCTAAGTAATATGTTACTAACATAACTACAACCATCAGACAATTTTCTCTTCCATATAGTTAGTATACAAAATCTAAGTCATTTTTTAGTTTATTTTAAGGCCAAATAATTACAACTTCAACCTTCCTTCATGGAAGTATTTTCCTACATTGCATTTCAGAACTATTCTCATAGAACCTCTTCAGTTGCTCCAAATTCCTCCCAATTAATGGTACTGAAACAAGATGGAGGGCATAATTCCCCTAATTATGGGAAGAGTACTTTGCTACTACTTGCACTTAAAAGCCCTCCTCCTTAGAATAAAATCTTCTATCACCCTTTTAGCTCTTAAATCTTTGATTCGAAGATGTCTTTTTCTTCTGAGCTCAGACATTTCCTATCTTCTAATTCAAGAGAATTTCAATGGTATTCTTTTGCTCTTTAAATACATTAACTTATACTTGCCCCTACTGATTTTCAACTTTTTGCCTGTTTCTCTGATTTATGAGTCATTTTAAATTTTATTTCTAACTTCTATTCTAAATGAGATGCGAGAAGTAGTGTTGGGCGTATGAAAGGCTCATGTTATTTACAAGCTAATAACCAACAGCCCCAGCAAGTTCAATTTCTAGCTAATAAAGACAACACAGCTGAACCACCCACTTTCTATTCATAGCAAAAAAGATATAAACTTTGGTTTAAAATAGTAGTGAATATATTGGCATAAAAAAGAATTTTATGAAGTGAGGACTACTCTCTACTACAACTTTCCAAATTAAGAAACTGATTCTAAGACTTATATGAACTGATGCAAAATGAAATGGGCAGAACCAGAAGAACACTGTACACAGTAACAGCAACATTGTGTGATGATCAACTATGAATGACTTTGCTCTTCTCAGCAATACAATGATCCAAGACTAGTACAAAGGACTCATGATGGAAAATGCTATCCACGTCCAGAGAAAGAATAGATGGACTCTGAATGCAGATGGAATCATACTATTTTCACTTTACATTTTTTGTGTTTTTTTTCCTTTTGTTGTGTTCCTTCTTTCACAACTATGACTAATATGGAAATGTCTTACATGATTACACATACATAATCTATGTAAAATTGCTTACCGTTTTAGTAAGAGGGGAGGGGAGGGAGAGAAGGAGAAAAATTTGGAACTCAACATTTTGTAAAAATGAATGCTAAAAATGATCTATACACATAATTGGAAAAAATAAAATACTATTTAAAAAAAAAGCTGATTCCAAATATCTTCACAAGAGTGAACTATCAGAGAAATAATAGAGCAAAAGGGAGTGCAGAATCCTGCAAGGCTTGTAGAAAAAAATAACACAATACCTATTTTAAAGATATGCTAAAAGGTGTACTATATTACATGTCCATATCATATCTACACACGTGCATACATGCATACATGTAAAAAGGTCTGAACCCAAAAGGATACCTTCTTCTCTTTTTCTAAGATCATCTGGTCCTTCTGATGAAGCATCTTCTTAAGTGTGGCTACTTCTTCCTTTAATTGGGCAATGATGACGAAGTGATCAGTGCCTGGAGAGTCCAGAGCTAAGTCTGGTGAAAAGCTGCTTTTCAAAAAGACAGAGAGGAGCAAGAGATTAGATGAATTTCCTGATTCCTCTGTTTGTGGTCCCTGCGCCAGGCTCTGGTTAAGGTCACTGAACTACATTTGAACCATTCCAACCACATACCTGCAATCCTGCAGTCTTTTCATTCACATTTAGTTCTTACAGAATGCCTCAGGGGCACTAAGGAGAGATTTTGTGTCTGAGCTATTTTAAAGATCTCGTTGACTTAGCATATTAAAATGTTATTGTCTTGTTCTTAGTTTCCTGAACAAATTACAATGTGGAGGGCTTTGCATTAACTTCCCAGAATCTCCCCTCAGATATAATCTTTCTGCACTTTAGAACATAAAGAGCTATAATTTGGTCGAACTGTTGAACAGCTGCATTCCAACCCAGAGGCAATCCCATCTTAAAGTAATAAATGGAGACTTGATTAAGAGAGAAACTAGGTTTCCCCAAACAGTTAAGTAATTTAGCATTAAAGAGCTTTAACCATCTGGCTACTGTTTTATTCTCTCAGTAAAGAAACTTCTATGACTGTCACACACAAGGGAAAAAGAAGGGAGCAATGATAAAACCCTAGGACCACAGGCTGGCGTTTCCTCCTGGATTCCAGAGTAGGAAAAGTTTAAAGAATCCTATTTTGCCAAAATGATAGTGAACTGTGTTTGAATCTTGTCCTTGCACTTTCTACCTGTGTGCACTGAACCTCTCTGGGCCTTGGTATAAGATGAAGGGGAGTTAGACTAAATGACCCTAATATCCTTTTCAGCCCTACATCTATGAATCTAGGATTCTATCTCCCCACTTCTTTTCATCTATACAATTCACAAATAAAACTTTACTTTCACTTAATTAACCTTAAACTGGGATTACTGAATTTAGTGAAGTAAACTCAGTGACAATAAAGCACATGGTTAAATGCAGGTGGTTTCCACCCATGCAAAAAAAAAACCCAAAAAAACAACCCACCCAAAACTGGAGACAGGGGTAGTTAAGATGCAAGAAGGAGTGAGCAGAAGCAGAATGCCACTCTATTTCCCTCCAAATATGATATAGTGAGGCAAAGGTAAAAGACCAATGGCCATAGAGCGGCCCCTGATGCTTGTGGAGAAGTATTGGCTGGCACTCAGTGGCTCACTTGCAATACCTCCTCCCAACAAGGCACAGCTAAGAGAGTGTAGTGCGACGTGGGCAGATACCGGCCCAGCCACTGGGCCCTGCTTCCTTTCTTTTTACGACAGAAGGCTCTCTCCTCTAATGAGAGCTTACAAAAAGAATCTATGACTGAAGAAGGTAAAACAAGTAAAAGCGATGAAATAGTTCAAAATTATGTGGGTGACCTGGGTTAGGGGAACTGTGAGACCCAGGACTATCCCAGACATGGAGCAAGAGGACACTGTTTCTGTAGAGAATGCCTTCTCCCCTTTGCTGCTAGCAGGACATGCCTGCCAGCCCTTCAAGCTGGTCTGATCTTATCATGGCTCAATCAATGGCAATTCTGGCAGCTAAACCCCAACCATCCTCCTGAACGAACACAGGCAGACTTAACACAGAAGCTTTCCAGGAAGCATCTGAAATACCAAAATGCACACATGTGGCACACACACAAGAGTATGAAGGGGAAGCCTCTTACTATAGGTTATTTAGGAAAGCTCCATAATCCCATAGCAAAGGCTGAGGATCAGGAATCTGAAGGGCAGTCCTGATTCCAAAACTGACTAACCCTGAACAAGAAACTCAACCTCTACAATGATGACAATAGCTGACATTCGCAAGAGCACTGTTAAAGGTTTTGTAAAGTGTGTTATACATTTTTAATCCATAAAGCTGCTGGCTCTCTGTGTAAACAGATCATAAGCCATTCATGGCTTTTCATCCTATTCAAGTATTAACAGCTTCATTTCAGATGAGGAAGTAAAGCACAAAAAAGTGGTCCAATGATATGCCCTCAAATGTTAACCAGTCAACAAGCACACTGTGCCAGGCATGGAACTGAATTCAGGTTTTCTGATTCCATTAACCTAGATGAATGGAGAGACAGGAGGAGGAAAGGAGAAGAATCGGATGAAAAGAAAGCTGAACCTCATCCATGTTTTAGAGGGAAGACTAGAAATACGTCAAAGAGGCTAGAGGAAGGTGAGGAGGAAGAATGACGGGGACAACAGCTGTTCTTCTGAAAGAGGCAGCCCCAAGGCTGGCTACCAAATACTGACAGAATGTTCCCCACTGAGGCCCTTGTGACTTGAGAGAGTTAAATGAATGGGATTAAGAGCTCTTGCTGTATTAATTTCCTAGACAAAAGAGTAGGAAGGAAATATGAGGGTTTTCCCTCCAAATACATCTTCGATATAATTTCAACAAGGCAAATCTGCAAAGAGGAGTGAAAGGAGACAGTAAAGGAGGAAATTTTACAGGAAGTTGGAAAAGAAAGAAAAGACTAAGAGATCCTAAGAATGTGAAATTTCTGGTTAAGTTAATTAAGGAAATAACATGGCTTACACAAGGTCAAGATATTAGATAAGGGAAATGTAAAGTTTTGGGAGATTTGTGAAAAGGAAGGGACAAGAAACAGACAGCAGGAAGTTTCAGAAACTCACAGAAGACAAATGAACACCCAAAATCAAAGGCATGAAAAATAAGGAAAGGGTGGGTGAATTTTTTAAAAGTCAGAACAGCAAAAGAGGGAATATGTTATCAATGCACTGATAGTTATAATAGTTGATTGTTTAGAAATGATAGGGACTAGAACAGGTAGTTGTGTGCAGCAGAACTTAATAAATGCATTGATTTGACTGTCACTGTTAAAAAACAGAGAGACTATATTTTTAAAAAAGAAAATGGGAAGCAGAAAGAAGTAGTCCAAGGGGACTAAAGATGACTGAATGAGAAAAAGTTATTTTCACTCGTATTTAAACTTTAAAATTTTCTGCTAAAAAGAAAAATTATAATTAAGTGGAAAAGAAATGCATAAAGATTTGTAATACAGAAATCTTAGAATAGAATTGGTATATATTTTAAAACAGTGTATACTTCTATGCATTTCTAAAATCTATTTTTAATAAAATCTATGAGAAGGAAACATGTGAATAGTGCTTTAGAAAAAAGCTTCTTTGTAAAATGCGCAACAATTGCTAGTGATCCCTTAGTTCAGAGTACATCTATTATTATACAGGACATTCTGAAATTTTACATTTCTATGTCTTACTGTTCACTAGGCAGGACAGTGTCCTACTAGAGAAAAGCAGACACCCTAGGTAATTGGTTTATAACTCAAACAGCAGTCAAAATGGAAAGGTATTAGTTTAGCTCTAGCTGTGGGGCAGACTTTAAAGTAAGGCCAACATAAAGTAATCCAAAAATCCCACATAACAGAGAATCAGTCACTTTACAGTAAACTTTACAGTACATCAGACATTTTTTTTTTTCAGGTAGTTTAACCTTATCCCAGGGTCAATAATGATCTAACATAATTGGCAGATGAGATTTTTGGAAGGCCCTGGCCTTGGTCTCACTGCCTTGTTCTAACAGTCTTCACTTTAAATCCTGCTGCTGCCGCCAATGGCTCTCGCCTTCAAATGTTTCCTTGCAGGCCTGACCAGGTAAGCTGGAGGTGATGGGAAACAACCTGCACTAGCCCAGGGGTCGTTGGGGCTTCTCCAGAACACTGAATCTGACTAGAAAGAAGAAATTCCTTTCAGCTTAATTCCCCCACTCAATTTGAACATTTAAATTAGGCTTTTTCAACAAGTAGATTCAAGAAGTCCAGAATCAACAGGACCGGCTATCAGAAGAGCAGCTGTGAGGGATTTGAAATAAGTTGAAATGATGGCTAATGAGCAATAAGTGAATTGAAAAGACCTTCTATCCCACTAAAATCAATAAAAGCCAGCTCTGGAGAGCCTGCACGATGATCTGCTCCCGATTTCAGTCTACTCTGGAGGGAGATCCTTCAGGGGGACACTTTCCAGAACGGAGATAATTCCAAGGATTTAGGGGAAGAGCATGTCAGGTGATCTCACTTCAGGATGCCAGTGCCTGGAGGAACAGGATAATGGTTGGCACCAAGACTCTGTTGGGAAGCAGCCCACTGCACCAACACGGACGGGGCACTCTGGATATTAGGACAAAGCAGCTCGTAAGAGGAAGGAACGCTGAGAAGGAGAGAGGAAAGCGAGGAATAAAAATATGCATTTATACAAGTTTCAAATTAAATATATAGCTATATATCTCTATCTCTCTCATGCTTTCCTTATACAGCTTCTGAACTGGTCACAGAAAGATCTCACCTTCTCTTTCTGAACAGAAGGAAGATGACATGGCCTGAAGCAGCCTTCATCTTTACAATCTGTTTTCACTCTACCTTGTCTGCTCGGCCTTACAGACTAACAAGACTCATGTAACAGGAGGCGCTCCCAGTATAGTCCCCAATGATAAAGTGACCCACAGTTGTTCTCAGCCTAGAACTATCACTACTACTGTGAAAGGCTAGGCCCTATGGGCTACAGGATCATTAACATTTCTAGAAATTCACTGAGGAGAAGAGAACCAAATATCAACAAATGAAGGCAGTGATACAAACACTTGTGTCTAGCAGCCAAACATTCTGAAATGTGCCCCTTGTACAACACTCAGATGGACACACAGACACACACACACCCAGCTGGCTCACCTGTCTCCATTAGCTGTGACAGCATCAAATTTGGGTTTCTTCTTTGGAATTTCATTTTGAATTGAAGATGTAGACAGTGTTTTTTGGCTTTTAGACAACGAAAAGGGGAACAGATTAGAAACAGTGTGACTACCACAAAAGGCCCGAGCTAGAGCCATGTAACGTGTTAACTCATTTTCATATTATTTCATGGAATCATACAAACAAATTGCTTTTCAGTTACAGATCTTGGTTCCTCAGTGGCTGAACAGCTAAAACAGCAGCTTATACTGATATGGTTCTTTACAATTTAAAATAACAATAACCCACATTCCTACTTTAGCTCTAACAAAGCACTTTCCCCCAGATGATGTGGAAAGTAGGTAGTGAAGGTATTGCTATCCTCATTTTTCAGATGAGGAAAAAAGACTGAGAAAGATCAAATGACTTGTCCAGAGTCATCCTGACCAGTAAAAAGCAGACCAGAACCCAGACATAGTTCTTCAGTCTCCAAGGCCAGTACTTTGTAGATCACATCATACTGCTCCTCACTAACTGGTTTCTGGGTTTAAGTTTCTGGGTCAAATTAGTGGCCATGAACCAGGTCAATAAAGACTCGATCTTACTTTACCTGCTAGGCTCAGAGGTCCATCATGGTGTTAAAAACTGCTGCTCTAGAGAGCTGTGGGGGTCACCCTTATTCTGTTTCTGAAATCATCAAAAGCTGAAATACAGCTCAAACCAATCTCTAGCCTCTAGTTCATTAAATCACATACATAAATTAAGACAACCAAAGTTGTCATAGTCTAAAGAAGCCAGCTTTGGACCAACTCTTGACTTGGCAGCAAAAGTGAAGCCCAACTGTATTTCTAGCTCCACATGGGAATTAAAAATTAGCTAGAAGATAATCTCACCTAATGCTAGAGCAGGACATAAAGTAGGTTAAACATCCCCCAACTTTAACTGTTGCTCTGATGTCCCCCATGCACTTACTACAGCCTATTTCAACAAGTTTTTAACTTCACTTTATTAGACTGCTTTAGATGCCAGGAAATGATGTGGAATAGTGGAAAGAATACTGGAGATGGAGTAAAGGGCCCCAGTGAGTTCCAATTGTGTGACTCTGACGAAGCCATCACATACTTCTTTCAGTCTCCTCATTAATGAAATGCTCTTATCTATTATCCAAGGACCTAGCTTAATGGAACTCCCTAATTCAGCACTTTTCATAATGTACTGGATATTCTAGGAGTTTGTGATCACAGTCACAACAGGACCTCTTTCTGATGGGCCCCCCAAGTGAAAAGGTCTGGAAGGTGGTTCAGACATTTGTCTAAATGAAGAGTAAAACAAAGCTCTCTTGCCTCAAAAGACAAAATAAAATTAACAAAGCTTCCCTCATAAAGAGTGGTTAGCTTTGGTGCAATCTGGAGATAACCCTATTCATTCCAGGGGTCTCAAAAATATTACATGTAATGGTCAAGTAAACTCCATAAAAATTTCCTTCAAGGAGCATACAAAGTCTACCACTAACACCTGACATCTTGTGGAACATACTCTTGTTGCTCTGAAATGTATAGCTTGTATTAGGTAATCTTATAAATGAGCTCCAACTACCGATGTAAAAATACAAAGAATTATACGCAGAACAGCAACTCTCCACCTAAGGAGCTGGGCATCCATCCAGCCTGTAGTGCTGGTGGGTCTCCTCCTTACCTGTTAAAATGGCTCCCAGCGCTCAGCCGGCTGTACTGCTCCTTCTCCTGGTGACCTGCTCGGGACGAGCTGCTCAAGTGCTTCCGCTGCTCTCTGGTTTTCTGTAGGACTCGCTTGTATGACAACGTACACAGCCAACACAGTAACTTCCCATCCACCTGCAAGACCAAAACAAGATAACATGGAGATGCTGATGTCGGTCTTCCTCCTCAATTCAGAACACACAGGCCGGTGTGATTTTCCAAAGGAGAAGGCCCTGGGGGTGGGGGCTGAGGAGTGGAGAAGAGCACGACCACAGTAACCATCGCCTTCCAATCAAGGGAGTCATCCTGGAGAAACAGGACAAGAGTGAGTCAGCTCCGGAAGGTAAACAGAACGAAGAGCAACGGGTCTAAGCTGTGAAGGTGCAAACGCCTCTTGATTTAAGGAAAAGCTTCCTAACATTCTGAGCTATCCAAATATGGGATAAGTGGCCTTCACAGGGAACTAATTCCCTATCCCAGGTGTCTTCTAGCTAAGGCCGCACAATTGTTAAATATGATCTAGAGGGATTTTTTTTCAACTGCAGCTTAAGACTAGATCAGGAGGTTCATCTATAGATTTCAAAGAGGCTCCATAAACTTGGAAGGGAAAAAAAAAAATCTTTATTTTCACTAATCTTTGTAATCACATGTATTTTATCTCACTCATTTAAAAATGTTATTCTGAGAAAGGGTCTATAAGTTTCATCAGACTGCCAAAGAGGATCAGGGTAAGAACTATGGACTGGATGGTTCCTAGGGTCCCTTCAAGATTCTGTGACAAAAATGTCTCTGTGAAGCTAAAAAGAAGTTAGGGAAGGAAGCAGGGAAGGGGAAGGGGAGGACAGAGAAGGGAGTGAAATACAGTCTATAGTTCTTTCAATATCTCTGATGCGTCACAGTGGTAAACTGCGTAAGTTTCCAAAATGAAAAATATTCCCTGAGCAAATATAACAGAAAGGAATCATCCTATATTAAGATATCCAAAGCCTTTCCTCCCTACATGAGGGGGGAAAAGGAGGCATGATCATATACAATGTTTTACTTCAGAACAGGATCTAATAAATAATGCTCAACAAAGTCTTAAAAATATGAACCCCTAAATGCAGCACAAGTGTAGGAAATACATTGAGTTAGGCTTCTGCCAAAATGAAAACTCAGGATCAGCTCTGAAGGAGCTTTTCATTATATATCTAGTCTAGGTCTCATGAAGGACTTTTCTTATGCTTCATCAAAAAACCTATCTGATCTAGTGGAAAGAGCCCAGGCCAGAAGTCATGATGCTAGGGGTTCAATTCTTGAATTCTGCCACTTACTAGTGAGCACATTATCTTCCACATTTCTTATCTCAACATTGCCACCTGTAAAATGAAAACGCCATCATCCCTACCTCACAGGCATGAGAACCAAGTGAGATAATGAAAGTGAAAGGGCTTTGCACACAATAAAATTATATATAAAAACAATAATCGCTAATATTTAGATGGTATTCTAAGCTATCATTGGTCCTATCAGTCCATTCAGTATGCCTACTGTAAATTTTATTTTCAGCAAAGGAAAAAAGATCTGATTTCTCAAAATGTTAGCCTGAAGGTATAATTAAAAAAAATAAGGCTTTCTCTGGGAAACTTAACTTAGTAGTATAATGTAATTTAATAAACATACAGTAAACTGCTGCAGAGGAAAGTAGGCAGATCCAGGGAAACAATATACACAATAACAATGTAAATAGAAAGAACAAAGAAACTGAATACCGACCATCAGAAGAGCAGAGAATATGTGCTTCCCTCCCTTTCTGTGAACAGATGGAGGAAACTGTGAATGTGAACCATTTCACCAATGGTCAGACAGAGCTGATGTGTTCATTGATTTGGAACTGCCTTTTTCCTTTTTCTTTTCTAATCTTTGTTACAAGAGATACCTCTCTGCCTAAAAGAGGGCAATATATTTGGAATGGAAGATGTAAAAAAAAAAATATGTCAATAAAAACTAGATGAAAATACTTTAAATCCCGGGCACAGTGTTAAACACTATTGGGAAGGGTAGAGGAGAGAATTATTAAAGTGCAATACTCTAGGGATGCAGGATTTTATCAGTGTGGCCACCTCTTCC
This sequence comes from Notamacropus eugenii, assembly GCF_028372415.1. NCBI lineage: Eukaryota > Metazoa > Chordata > Mammalia > Diprotodontia > Macropodidae > Notamacropus > Notamacropus eugenii. The sequence continues at coordinate 68,858,673 of NC_092876.1, read as the reverse complement.
ACCTACACCTTTGTCAGCTGCTGTAACCAAAAATGCTCATTGCCTAGTGGTCATTAGTGATGAGTTTCCCCATACTTCACGAAGCCGATGTCTGGGTGACAGACAAAAGTCCAGCCCTAGCCCCTCACTCTGAGACTTCCCAATTTAGTAGGTCTTGCCAGAACTTGTACTGATGTACCCTGGAGGAGCCCTCAAGAACTCACTGTCACATCCATGTCCTCATGAGGCAGCAAAGTAGGCTCTACTATAGGATTAATGGAGAACAAAGGACAAATAAGACATTTAATTCTGTCCTGATGAAAATTTCTGCATTCATGGAATTTATAATCCAAAATCCACTAAAAGAATGAAATGTTGAAAAGAAAAATGGATTGTCCCTTCTAATTCATTTAAAAAGAGGGCCTACTCTTCACTAAAGTAATACCTAGTAAATATCCAGTTACCCATCAAGAAAAAAGTAACTGGGTAGATGATCTATGAATGAATTTGAATAAACTATGTCACCAAATTTAACTTTGGTTACAAAAAGTTGGCAAAAATATTAAATAGCATATCCTGTAAAACTGAATAATTCTGAATAATAATTATTATTCCTGACTTGTTTTCTTTAACAAAAGCATGTGAGGGAAAAAAAGACTCACCTTCTTTCTGTCATCTTTCCTGTCAAAGGCACACTGTTGTTTGCACTGTTCACAAGAGTATGGTGGTCCATACTTCTTCTCTGAGTTTGTGCAGCGCTGACATTTATTGCCAATAAACGCCGCAATAATGTTGCAATACTGACAAGGCTTGGGCTTAAAGAGAAGAGAGGAAGGTTAGATAAAAGCTTAGTACAACAGCTCCAATAATAATAAAAATGTGCTGCTTTTTACACAGGAATGGTGGACTGTTTAGCTTGCACTGCCCTCTTCCTAGGTCATTCTGTATGCTCCCATCAATGCTGGCCCATTCTCTACCTAATGGAGTCCTCTTCTTTAAGGCCCTGTTCATTTACCACCTCCACCACATCCTGATCCTCTATCTACAAGTGATCCCTCAGTTACTTGAATTTCTTGGGCTGCTCTGGCCTCTCCTAAACATGTAATCATTTTCTAATGTTCATCTGACTTACTGTCTCACTTCCCTACTAGATCATAAGTGTCTGAAAAGCAAAGACTATGATTTTTCATCTTTATATCACCAACACCAGCATGTAATAAGCATTTAATAAAATATCTGTTCAATTGAAAAAAAATATGTCCCCTTTTCCATGCAATGTACTTCAAAGTGCTAAAAAGAAATCAACAGAACCAATCCTTTGGAGAAAGCAACAAATTCTTTCAAATTTCTGAAAAAAACCACATTGTGCTTTGTGGTGCCCCAAAATCCTATGTGTTTAGTTGAAAACTGAACTACAATGATTATTCATGGGATTAAAGAAATCTAACCATTTACTATACAAGGTAGTTGATTCTACTGGTTCCTACTCTTCAAAGAGTTGCCCTGGACGGGCTTAAGGCTCGTGGCATGCAAATTTTGAAAGAGCTCACAAATGAATACAGAGAAGCATGCAAAGACTTCTAAGAACTCCAGGCAAAATGAGGTCAAGTAAAGTCAGGAAAAACAGTTACTGTACACAATAACTAACACCAATCAATATGAAAAAGACAACAACAAAAACCATGCAAATGCTGTATGATTATGAACACAAAGTGCCCTGAAGAACAGCCGAGGAAATGTCCCTCCCTCCCTTCTTGGCAGAAGCCCCTTGATGTCGGCAGCGGAAAAGTGCAGTCCCTGGTCAGCTCAGGGGACAAGCTGGCAGCCTCGGGGGACTGGGCTCCTCCCTCTGTTTTTTATTCCTTGATACAAGCGATGGCCCTCCTAAGGGAAGGATCTCTTTGGAAATGAAGGTGATATAAAAACAAAAGATACCACTAAAGCATTTTTTAAAAAGGAACTCCAGAGGGAGGTCTGCTTACCGTTCCGTACAACTTTACATTCTGAGCGCACTTCTTGCATATCGTATTGGTCTTACTGTTAAGGGAAAAACACATAAAGGTCTTCATAAAGAAAAATTGTTTCACCTAGAAAAAAATCAGTCCCTAAAGACTGGGCAATTGCCTTTCAAAGAGCATTTTAGTGCTAATATTCATATCAACAGAAATATAACTGTCTGGTCAGTAACTCCGTCAATACTCTGCTACCTACAGAATATAGGGCTATGAAAATAAATCATTTAATAAAATTACTTCAGATAGAGGCTACCATTTTATTTCTGGCAACTTTTTTTGGGGGGGGAAGGCTGTCAATTAAAAATTTGGCAGATATGGAGATTAAATTATTTAGTAGTTGCTAGTATTCCAATACTTCTGTTAAAGACTAGGTCAGCAAAAAATATTAAATCAAAACTGGAAGGTCTAAATACAAGTGAATTATTAGTAGGAAAAAAATCCTCAATAAACAACAAAGAATTTTGAGATCTGAAATTAAGATACATTAGGAGAAGTATGTGGGACAAATTTAGGAGGCTTTACTCAGTGCTGTTTCATATTTTCCTTCATAAGCAAAGGCATAAGAAAATCACAAATGTGGAAGAAAATTGCTGAAGCTGTGATTTTAATATCTGTCTACAGATTGCGCAGTAGTTCGTTTTCCATAAACTCTAAGCTTGTGAAAAAAAGTAAGTGTTCCCTTATTCCCTTTTTGAAATTCTAAGGACCATAATACAAACCAAATGTGCCTATGAACTAATGATCCAGGTTTGCAAAAATGATCGGGTCCTCTCCTAGGCCCATTGACTTCAGGGAAGTTTCTGCCTAATGTTGCATTCAGCTGGAAACAATATTTAGAACAATCCCATGGCTCCAAGAGAACATAACAATATTAACACCCCAATATGTTCTAAAATGTTATGACTAAATATTTTCCCAGGCTAACTGTAAAAGAGAAATACCATAGAGCTTTAGAGTGATCTCTGAAAGGAAGAAAGAAATGGAAACCTAAACAAGACTGAAAAAATTACTTGTCTAAAATATTTTCCAGAGCAATTATCATCTATTTCAGAAGTATAAATTAATCTACAAGAATTCAAATCAGGGTCTTGCACTGCTATACCTCCTCATTTGTATGTTGCTTTGAGTTTTATAAGGAGTTTTACTAACAATATCTGCACCAGGGAGGTAGTGAAAATATCTGATCATCCTCATTTTACAGACAAGGAAACCAACTCAAAGAGCTGAAGAGACCCAAGGTCACACATTTAGGAAGTGTTGCAGGCCCAACTTGAGGCCTGACTCTTGAGGTACCCCAGTATAAAAGACAGCTCTTACTGGCAGATATGAATGAATCTGTTCATTCAAACAGTTTTTCAATTACACATAAGCCTATCACCAAAATTTTTTATTCCCGTTATGTTCAAAATTATAAATTTGCACATGTCAACACTTGGAAAACAAGAAAGAAAAAAGGAACCTCTGTTAAGTGTGACAAGAACCCTGACCCAAAAGCTGAATGCTGAGGTTCTGCATGAATTAGTGAATCACTGAGAAGGCTGATCTGCATAGGAAGGCCCAGAGGGGTACTCATACTGACAGGATCTTTGTTGTTGTCAAGTGATATAAAAGTGAAGTAGGAATACAAGTTTTACATTTGGTCAGAGATAATAACTGGTACTTAGAACAAGACTGCCATGTTGCCCAAAGTACCTCAGTTTTCTCTTTGTAATTAGAGATATAGGAAGAAAGGGGGTCAAGGGAACAGTATTTTTAAAAAGATAAATTACAATAATGAAATGGTCAGGGGCTAAAAAATAAGCAGCATGAGTAAGAAATTGAGCATTTTTTAAAAAGAGTACAGTGGTTTCTTATAGGAGGAAATATGTTTATAAAAAAAGATAAGAGAAAAACCACGATCAATGGAAACTTTACCTTTCCTGCTGGAATTCAGTTCGACAGTAGGTGCATTTAACCATAGGATGTGCAATACGACACTCCTGTAATGAAACACAACTGTTAAAGTCGGGTGTTAAAAACACTTATTAAACGAAAACCACAAACGGAGACCACACAGCCTGCTAGAAAGAACTCCAGAAATTATTTGTGTAACTATGGCAAGTCTTTTACTCTTCACCTCAGTCTAAACACCTGCAAAATGAGGAGGATGACCTCTGAGAGCCCTTTCCACTCCTGAGAGACCAAAGTGGATAGAGAGGAAAAAGCACAGGATTTGGAGTCAGGAAACCTAGGTTTAATGCTGGCACATATACTTAGGCCAGTTCCTCACCTCTCTGGGCATCAATTTTTCAGTAAACAAATTAAGCATCTACTGTGTGCCAGGCACTATGCTAAGCAGTAGGGATACAAGGAAAGGCTAAAACAAGGTTCCTGTTCTCAAAGAACTCACAGTCTAGAGGGGAGACAGCATGTAAATAACAACGCACATATTAGATATATATCTGTATCAATAGATCGATGGATGGATCTCTCTCTCTCTCTCTCTCTCTCTATCTATCTATCTATCTGTCTGTCTGTGTCTGTCTGTCTGTCTGTCCAGGGTAAATGCAAAGTGATCTCAGAAAAGGAACCAGGAAAGGCATCCTGGAATAAATGGGGTTTGAGCTCAGCCCTGAAGGAATGGAGAAGGAAAAGGTGAGGAGGGAGAGCATTTCAGAAATGGGGGACATTCCCCAGGGGGCCTGGAATCAGAAGAACTGCATGCTGTGTATAAGGAACAGCCAATAAGCCAGTGTAACTGGATAGAAGAGTGTGTGGAAGAGAGAAGTGTAAAAAGACTATAAAGGTAGGAAGAAGACACTCCAGTATCAAAGTTCTCCAGATAGCTAATAAACAGTGGCAGAAGGAAAGATGTCCTACTCTCATCAGTAATATATAAAAACTCACTGCCAAAATAGGAAAGATAGATTAGTGGTTACTTTAGAATACTTAATGCGTCATGCTCCAGAAACAGTCACCCAGACACCTGCTGGCTAGGTGATCTGTTAATATGATGTCACTTCTCAATGCTCAATCCACCTGAAAATTGGGGACAATGCTATTTGGTGAGAAATCAGACACCTTGGTATCACACCGAAGCAAGTCTAAACAATTACCTGCCAACGATCAGTCGGAGGATCAGCCAGTTAGAAGGGCAAGAACCCTAGAAATGCTCTTCTCTGATCTCCTCATTCTGGAGATACGGAAATGCAGACCCAGAGAAGTGAAGCAACTGACCGAACACCACAGGACGCGGAGCTGGAAGGCTCATTGGGGGCTAACAATCGGCCAAACTCATATTAAAATCTCTTTCCTCTGCTCCCCAGTCCGACGTTTTCCCCACTGCGCTACTTAACAGAACGCTCATCTCGAGGCTGAAATCTTGGACTTCTCCCACCCGGCTCCCCTTCCGGCCCCAGCGTGGCCTGGGGAGGGGCGCGGGCTCCGGGGTGGACTCCTACGGACCAAGGCATCAGGGATGCAGGCCGCGGACACCGGCGGAGGAGCCGCAGAGGGGAGGCGGAAGCCACCTTGACTGCCGCATTACAAAGAAGGCGGAGGCTCGGGGTCCCGCGGCCTCCGCACCAGCTCCGACCGCCGGCCCCTCCCGTGGATAGAGGGCGAGCCCCGCCCCTCCCTTAGGATGGGGCCCAGCGCTGTCTCGCCCTCAGAAGGCCCGGGCTCGCATCCCGTCCCTTCCCAGCTGGCGGAGCCCCGACAAGCGCCTCCAGCGTCGCTGGGCCTCAGTTTCCCCATGGGTACGACGAGGGACTTGGCCTCCATCCACGCACACGATCGCCGGACGCCGGAGAGGGAGGTGGGCGGGGGCCGCGAAACCTGCCCCGGACCGTTGCTAGGCACCGGAGGAAGCCGCGCGCGGGCGGGCCCTCCGGGGCCTCCAGGCAGCCCCGCGGGGGCGCGGCCGGGCGGAAGCCGGGCCGGGGTGTCCGCACCCTTTGTTTCCGCCCACTCTCCCCGCTCTCCCCAGCGCTAGGCGCAGGCAGGCCGAACCCCCGGGCACTCCCCCCAGCCCCCAGCCCCGGCCCCGCCGCCACCCTCGGCGCGGGCTGCCAACGGCCACCGCCCCCTCGCGGACGCCCAGCGCAGCCCCGCCCCGCCCCGGCCCGGACGTGTCGCCGCCCGCCGCCGCTCACCTTGCACAGCTGCTGTCCCTGGGACAGCGCCTCGAAGGGGAAGCGCTGGTGGCACTTGGTGCAGGCGTACAGCGCCGCCATGTCCCGCTCCGGGCCTCCGTCCCTGGCCGCGCTCCGAGCTCGCCCCGCCTCGGGCTTCGCTTCTCCCCCTGACAGATCCAACCCCAACCTGTAGGCACCGGAGGCGGCGGCAGCGCCAGCGGGGAGGGGCGGGGCGGGCGCCTGGCGCTTCCCGCCCCCTCATTGGCCGGACCCGACGTCTATCCCAAGAGGAGAGGCGGAGTCCGGAGGCTTGGGACGTTCCGATTGGGTTGACCGGGCAGACGCCATAGGTGACGTAACGAAACCGCGGTTATGTAAAAGCCAGGGTCACGCGGGAGGGCGATCGAGAGAGGCGGGGCCCGCGGTCTAGGTTTCGTTCTGCCCGAGCGAGCTTTAGGCGTCTGGGCCGCGCCTACAGTCTTTTCGCTGCCTTCTTGTTTGCCCGCCCACTCCCCGCAGTTGCTACCCACCCAGGGGTGGGGATGGAGAAAAATGAACAACAGCAACAACAACAAAAAATATCCAACCCGTAAGTCTCGCGAGAGACTTCTGCCCTGGCTCCCTGGGAAGTGAAAGGCATTGCGCGAGCGCCGTAGCTCCTCTAAGGAAAGGGGCGGGGCTTGATGGGAGGAGTGAAGGGGGCGGGGCCTAGGAAGAAATAAGGAGGGTGGGGCTCTGGGGGCGGGGCGACTGCGTGGGGCGGGGCCGGGGCAGGGAGGACGGGCGGAGACGGAGCGCAGGCTGGGGAGAGGAGCCACAGCAGCATCCCTGCGAGACAGTGGTCCAGCGTCCAGATGACTCTGGAGAGTCAAGTGAGGCTGGTGACTTTGCACAGCCCCCCCTCACTTAAATCCAGTTCCCTGGCATGTCACTGTATCACTTCCCTGATGTCATGGTCCTCTAAGAACGAAGCACAAATAACAATCTGGAGACAGGTGGGGGGTATTTGTGACTTAGACGAGAAGGATTCGAAGACAGGTAAGCCCTCCATCCAGGGAGACTGGAAAGGAAGTGGACGAAGAGGGTCCCATCTTGCTCTATTCTTTGTAAGGTCAAGTTCACGGAGAAGGGGTCTGAGAGGGAGACACCCCGCCACTGGGAAGAGGAGGGATCATAGATGGAGATCGTCTTAGAGGGAGCCCTCCCATTAGGGAAAAGAAGTGATCTCACTCCGTCCCAAATCCTCCAGGGTTGTCATTCCCTGGCTGTGATTTATTCTGTCTCTCCCTGTCTATTGACTCATTCTCTACTGCCTATAAGTATGTCCCTATCTCTCATTCTCAAAAAATTCTCACTTGCTCCTGCCATCCCTACTATCATCTTATCACTCTTCCTTTTGTAGCTAAACCTCAGTAAGTGCCTCACTTTTCTCTCCTTTCACTCTTCTTGACCGCCTACAATCTGGCTTTTGACCCCATCATTCCACTGAGAGTTACCAACGATCTCTTTATTTGCCAGATCCAGTGGCCTTTTCTCCATCCTCATCATTCTTGACCCTCTCTACAGCTTCTGACATTGTGGATAACTCTCTCCTCCCTCATATGAGTTTTTTTGGGCCCCCCCTCCTGGTTTTCCTCCTACCTCCGTGACTGCTTCTTGTCTGTCTCCTTTGCTGGATCCTCTAACATAGGTGTTGCTCAGGACTCTATCCTGGACCCTCTTCTCTTCTATATTTTTTCACTTGCTGATCTCATCAGCTCCCATGGATTTAATGATTACTGATGACACTCAAATCTACCTTTCCTCTCCCAGTCTCTCTGCTAACCTCCAATTTCACATTTCCAGTTGCCTTTCAGGTATCTCCATAGATGTCCAGTAGACATCGGAAATTAAATATATTCAAAACAGAACTCATTATCTTCCTTCCTAAACCCCTCCCTTGATCCTCACCTTCTGTATTAAAATAAAGGGCAACACCATCCTCTCAGTCCCTCAGGTTAGAAACTTGAGTCATCCTGGACTCCTCACTATCTCCCATCCCTCTTTTCCAAGCTGTTGCCAAGACCTGATGATTTCGTCTTTGCAGCATTTCTTAAATATGTTCCCTTCTTGCTGGACGCTGCCACCACTTTAGTGCAGGACCTTATCACCTCTTACCTCAATTACTGAATTAGCCTGCTTGTGGGTCTGCCTGCCTCAAGTCTCTCCTCATTGGAACCTCTTGTCCATTGAGCCACTAAAGTAATTTTCTTAAAACACAGGTCTGATCATGTAACACACACACACACACACACACACACACACACTAAACTCCAGTGGCTCCATATTGCCTCCAGGGACAAATATGAAATGCTCTATTTGCCATATAAAGCCCTTCATAATCTATTCTCCTCCTCCCTTTCCAGTCTTCTTATACTTTACTCCCCAACTTCTACTCTTTTATACAATGACACTGACCTCTGGGCTATTCATGAACAAGATTCTTTGCCTCTCTGCTCCAGGCACTGTCCCATGCCTGGAATACTCTCTCCCTCGGCTACTGACCTCCCTGGCTTCCTCTTGATTTCCAACTAAAATCCCACCCTCTACAGGAACCCTTCTCTATCCCCTCCATTAGTTCCTTTCCCTTTGTTAATTATTTCCTATCTATCCTATGTATAGCTTGGGGTGTGTGTGTGTGTATGTGTGTGTGTGTGTGTGTGTGTGTGTGTGTGTGTGTGTGTGTATACTATTGATATGTCATCAAGAAAAATGTTAAGGAGTGAACTCCACCAAATCCCTTCCAAGTTGATGTCAGCTCGTTGATGACTGCTCTGGGTCTACAGAATTAACCAGTTTTGAATCCACCTAATTATACAAGTGTCTAAGCCCCATCTCTCCATTTTGTCCACAAGAGCAGCATGAGGGACTTTGTCAAGTTCCTTACCAAAAGCTAGGTAAATATTTTCTGTAGGATTCCTGTAATCTAACAATCTTGGAACCCTCTCAAAAAAACCAAATGAGGTTAGCACAGTTGACCATCTCACTGTCCTACTCAGTATAAACTTCTCTGACATTCTTCACAATATGGCTCCAGTCTATTTTTCTGGAGTCATTTTCCATTACTTCCCCTCACGTACTCAGCACTCCAAACCAACTGGCCCTCTTCATGTTCCCCCTATATGCCATCTCATCACTCCCCTCCATGCTGTTGTATGAGCTGTCCTTCCAAGTCTAGAATTTTCTCCCTCATTACATCTTCCTCTTAGAATCCTTTCTTGTTCTTGTTCGATCGATTCATCGATCAATCATTTCAGTCATGTCCTTCTTCTGATCCCATTTGGGATTTTCTTGGAGTAGTTTGCCATTTCCTTCTCCAGCTTATTTTACAGATAAGGAAACTGAGGCAGATGACAGCGTTTCAGGAAGATGAATCTTCCTGATTGGAAGCCAAATGCTCTATCTACTGCGCCACCTCTCTGCCCAATTAGAATCCCCAACTTCCATCAGTTCTCATGTGCCACCTCCTACACAATATCTTTACTGATTTTCCCAGGTGTTAGTGGTCCTCCACCCCCAAAATTTCTTTTCACTTTTTCTTTATATTTTCAGGACCCAGCACAGCACTATAGGATCATAATAAACCCTTAATAAGTACCAGTTGAATTAAAATTATTTGAATTTATCATGTCCCATTGTTGATGAAACTGTGTCAGTTCTTTGCCTGTTTTTTACATATCCATTAACTATACCTTTCCGCCTACACTCAAAACTTTTCTAGGAATCTAAGTCAAGATTACTGGTCAGTGGTTTGCAGATGTCATCCCCCCCCACCTTTTTTTAAATGAAGAATTAATAAGATATTTGCTTTTCAGTTTTGAGGCACCTTTCGCATTCTCTATGAACTTTCTGAGATCGCTGATTGTAGCTTAACAACCATATCCAACGTTTCGTTTAGTCTGATGATGTGAAATAGTTTATGTGGTGATCTGACCTTAACAAAAGTCTATTAAATAAATGAACTGATGTGTAATATGGAGCTTGTAATAAGTTTACTATCTGCTATGCAGAGCTGTTGTGAGGAACCTGCTTGGTGAGCTCTTAAGTCATGTGAGTGAAGCACCTAGGATCCCCTATCAGCCACACATGGGCTCCCAGGTTCAAGGCTACTCTTGGCTCAACATAAAACCAAACCCTCAATGTGTTTTATTTTTTACTAGGCCAACCAGAGCGCTCAATAGTTCAAAACAAAAGGCATTTAACGTAATAGAATAGCATGATAAGTGACAAGAAATATTCCCACGTTTTCTTTCCCTGCCACTCCAAATCCATATATCATCATCAGTGGACAAGGGCCACACTCTTTCACAGGTTACCATGTCATCATTAGGGAGGGAAAACATGGAACCAGATATACATGTAGCAATCCCTCTGGGAATTAACTTACAAATCTGGCATTTATGGTTTTACAAATTGGGTTCCTATGGGATGGACTACAATGACAGATGGGTCTACACCCCTGAATTATAGCTTGGTACCCCCTCAGTGTTTTTTACCTTTCATAGTCAGCCAATAGACTCAATTAGCTCAAAGTAAAATCTAATACAGCATAGAAAGAATTGTAGCTATAAAACACTGCTCCCCATAAACCTGAGAGCACTCTCCCGAAATACATCTCTAGAAAGAGTGGACATTTGCTTACTGTGGTAATGAGGTGCTTGTAGGGCATACATAGCCAAGGAAGTTCATGCCTCCCATAGCTCCAGGCCCCAGCATCCCTCTCCTTCCTGCAGTGCATGCTTGCAGCTCTACCCTGGACACAGCATCTTTGTGGAAAGGATCAATTCAGCTGGACTCCCTGGACCAGCTCCTCTCTTTAGCCCAGATCTCTTCTGCCAGGGTTAGTCTTGATTTGAATCACACTCTGAGAAGTTGCTTCCTTCCCCTGACTCTGTCTTGTCTGTGCTCCCTGCTAGGTACACTTGGCACATCCCACTGGCTGAGCAGCTCTGCTGCAAGGTACCAGGATCAAGGATGAAACAAATTCCCTCCCTCCAACCCCCAAATGCTGTCTGGTAAAGACTCAGGGATCCTGCTTCCCAAATCTGCTTCTTGCCTTGAACACACCTTGACTACTTCCATGTCTTGGCAGGCTTAGCTTTTTCAATGCTTCCAGGGACATGGACAGTCTTCAATCAGCTACTGCCAACTTCCAGTTCAATCAGAGATGCCTTTTCAAACTTTTTAAAGGGATAACACTGTAGTTGCCCTTAGTTTGACATGTTCGCACTTTATTTTCTGATCCTTTGAGTCCTTTCACCAGCCCCACCTCAAGATACTCATATGGATTGATTGACATATATTGTGAGGATCAAATATAATTGTGTGCAAAGTGCTTTGCAGATTTTAAAGTGCTATATAGGTATTGTGTAATGCATACCAATCAATAAGCATTAGTAAGCGTCTCCTGTGTGCTAGACTAAATTCTGGGGATACAAAAGCAGCAAAAGATAGTCCCTGCTCTCAAGGGCTGGCAGTCTTTAATAGGGAGACCACATGCAACAAGTTGTAGACAGGAAATAATGAACAGAGGGAAAGTACTGGAATTAAGAGAGATTGAGAAAGGCTTCCTGTAGAAGGTGAAATTTTGGCTGGGACTTGAAGGAAGCCAGTGGAGGTCAGGAGGCAGAAATAAGGAGGGAAAGAGCTCTAGGCATGGGGGGACAGGCAGAGAGAATGCCCAGGGCTGAGAGATGGAGGGTCTTGTTCATGGAGCAGTCAAGAGGTCAAGGTCACTGGACTGAAGAGTATGGTGGGGAATGAGGTGTAAGAAGACTGCAAGGGAGGGGGAGGCTATGAAGGGCTTTCAACACCAGAGTATTTTGTATTTGCTTCTGAAGGTATAGTGACCAAGGAGCATATTTGGAGATGGATGGATGGATGAATAGATGAATGGTTGGATGGATGGATGGATGGATGGATGGATGGATGGATGAATGAATGGATAGAGGGATGGATAGAGGGATGGATGGAAGAATGAATAGGTGGATGGATGGATGGGTGGGTGGATGGATGATACATAGACCAATCTTCTGGGATATGTGTCCTGGAAGCAGCTGTCCCAGGCTCTCCATATCTGTGATCTTGAGATACTATTTTTCCCCTGGGGCAGCAGGCTGCGTTGAGGGAGGAATGCTGTCCAGGACCAAGGAGGGGATCTGCTATGTTCCAAGACAAAGCTGTGTCTGAAGCGTGTTCGGTTCTAGGCGCTGCTGTGTATCCGGAACATTAACCAGCAGGGGTTCTGAACCTCCTTGGGGTCCTGGACCCCTTTTGTCAGTCTGGAGAAGCCTGTGGATCCCGTCTCGGAGTAATGTTTTTAAACGCACAAAATAAAATGCATAAAATAACAAAGGAGGCCAATTATATTGAAAGATGGTTATAAAAGCATTAAGATACCAACGTTCACAGGCTCGACAGTGCAGTAGACCCGCAAATATCATCTGCTGGGTGTCTGGAGTTGCTGCTGTTCTCTGCTGCCATCTGCTGGTTGTATACTGTAATGCATCTTCACTAAACTGCTGCTGCCATCTGCTGGTTGTCAGCTGTAATGTGACTTCTACTGGCCACAGGGCGTCCTTCAGCTCTTGATTATAGCTTTAGGAACTAGATTTCATTTTTTCTGAGATATATACCCCAGCTTGCTAAGGAAGCTACCTAGCTCCCACCCTACTCCCTTGCAGAAGTGTTGCACATATTTTCAGGCGTTTACAATTTATTGATCAGTTGTGCTGACTTTCTTCTCATTTTCATCCTAAAAAATGTTACATGGGATGGATCTCTGGGAGGGGAGGATCTCAGGGAAAACAATAGTGATGTAAAAAAATCAATAAAAACTTAATTCTTAAAAAGTGTCTTCTAAACTGTACTTTCCTCAGTTACCGCTCAGTCTCTGTCCAAACTCTTTATTGAGTTTTGATCTGAGTTCAGTGGATATAGCCCCGGACCTGGTGTCAGAAAAACTCATCATCCAGAGTTCAACTCTGGCCTCAGACCCTTACTAGTTGTGTGATCCTGGGCAAGTCACTTCACCCTGTTTGCCTCAGTTTCCTCATCCGTACAATGAGCTGGAGAAGAAAGTGGCAAACCTCTCTAGTATCTTTGCCAAGAAAACATTCAAGTGGGGTCATGAAGAGTCGTACAAGACTAAAACAACTGAACGACAAACCAAAGCTCCTTTGGCTTTCTATCATATCCTTAGGCTTGCTGGGCTATACTTCCTTCAAAACATCCAGAGAACTTCACGGTGCAAAATTGTAAAGAGGCTGAATGGACACAGGGTGAAGGCACTCCAGCCTCCATGATGCCCCTAGTGTCCGTGGAAATCATCTCAAGAGCAATATTGAAAAGGGTGGGTGGAGGTAGTAAAGCCACACTTTCCTCCAACTCCATTTCTGAAATCTTTGTAAATATAAGCTGTCATTATTTATACCCAGGCCATGCCATCTTAATCAGAAATTGGCCCTGGTCCTTAGGGTACTATACCCTCTAAGCCTGGAATAACCCTCCAGACTGCTCTAGGAGATAGATAGACCAAACAACCTTCTGGAATATGCATCCTGGAAAGTGCTATCCCAGGCTGTCCCTATCTGTCATCTTGAGATATTTCTTTTCCACTGGGGCAGCAGGCTGCATTGACGGAGGAATGCTGTTCAGGACTAGGGAGGGGGTGTTGTTCCATGATAAAGCTATTTTTGAAATAGTATGTTCAATTCCAGGTGCTGCATTTTGTCATGGATATTAACCAGCTCAAGTAGGGGTTCTGAACCTTTTTGGGGGTCCTGAACCCCTTTGTCAGTCTGGAGAAGCCTGTGGATCCCTTCTCAGAATAATGCTTTTAAATGTATCAAATACAATAAGATGACAAAGGAGACCAATTGTATTGAAACATAAAAATATTAAAATGCCAAAATAAAACAAGTCCACAGACTCAAAATTAAAAACTAGAGAGCTGAGCTAGAGAGCCTTTAGAAGGCAAACAGAATGGTGAAAGGTGTCAAGGCCTTACCATGTGAACATTGGTTGAAGAAGTGAAAAATTAATGGGGGAGGGTTGGTGAGGAGACCTGAAAGCTGGATGTGAAAGGCTGTCAGGGACAAGAGATCAGGCTTCTCCTGTTTGGCTCTGGAAGGCAGAAGTAGGAGCAATGGATGGAAATTTCAAAGAGGCAAATTTAAGCCTGAAGTCAGGGGAAAAAACAAACCAAGGGGAAAAAAAACCCCGAAGTTTCCTAATAATTAGCACTATCCAAAGTAGCATGAACTGCTTCAAGAGGCAGTGCAGTCCTCCATAATGGAGGTCTTCAAACAAAGATTTGTTAGATAGGTGGTAGAGGGGATTTCTGTGTATTCAGTGGACTAAATGGGCTTCAAGGTCCCTTCCATCTCTGTGAGAATCAGTCAATATTTATTAAGCTCCTACTATATGCCAAGAACTGTGCTAAGTCATGCGGATACAAAAAGAAGCAAAAAAACCCCAACAATGCAGTCCCTGCTCTCAAGTAGTTTACAATCAAATGGGGAATACAACATCCAAACAATTATATACAAAGAAAGCTAAAGGGAAGGAGTGTCATTTGGGACTTACAGGAGGTCAATAGTCTGAGCAGAAGAGGGACAGCATTCCAAGCCCAAGGTGAGGGAGCAGCCAGAAAATGCCTGGAGCTGAGAGACAGATTGTCTTGTTCATGAGGAGAACGGTGTGAATGGAGAGTGGGTGTCAGAGAATAAGGTAAAAGAAAACCAGAAAGGTAGGAGGAGATGAGGTTTTGAATACCTAATGTATTTGAATGTATTTGCCCTTGGGGGCAGTAGGAAGCCACCGGTTTATTGAGTGATGTGTGCGTGTGTGTGTGCATGTGTGTGTGTGAGGCACATGATACTTTGGCCAAACTGGGCTTTCCCAGGAGTCCCCATCACCAATCAAGGTCCCAGAGCTTCTGAACAGGTATTCCTGCCTGGGTCAATACCCTCTATGGATGGGAATTTCTGAAAATGATAAGAGGTAGTGGCCTTTACTGACCAGCTATTTTGTTGGACCACTTATGGGGAGCTCACCACCTGCCTCTTTAAACAGACTGCTCAATTTATGACCAACTTGAGTTGCTGGGAAGTTTTCCATATTTTAAGCTAACATCTACCTCCCTGTAACTTCTGGCTGTTAGTTTTGGTTCATGGAATCACAGAATTTCAGAGAATTTCAATTAAAAGTATCCTTAAAGCAGGGGATTGCATCCATAGCATTCTCTATCAATGGTCATCCAGCCTTTGCTGGAAGAACCCCAGAGATAGAGAATTCGTTTCTTCATGAGACAGCCCTCCACCTTTGAACAACTCAAATTATTGGATCAGATGCTTTCTGAGGTTACTTCTAAGTCAAAAATCCTCTGATTCCATTTTTCCCCTTATATTGGCCTCAAATTTAGAACTTTTGCCAATGGCTTCCTTCTTTTCCCTCAACAGCTCAGCCTCCTGAGGACTCTTTTCCTGGAACAGGAAGGAGGGATAACCCCCAGGGGTCCAGACGTTCCCCTGCCCTCCACCAGCCAGCTGTTAATCATTTACCAGCTCTCCACTGAATGTTGGCAAGATAGAGAGTGTCTAGAAGAGGGTGAGCCACCCTAATTCCCATCAGCAGCTGCGGCTCCCCCTCCCCCAGGCTATATCTCAGAATTTCTCCACCATCCCCTGGAAATCTCTTTATCCTGGAATTCATACCTTGGAAAAGTACCCTGTTCCTACAGTCAGCTCTCCTACATGATGGCTCCTCCCATGAATTGAGGGAGGTGCCCAGGTCACCTATGTCTTCCTTTCTGTCCACTTCTGCACTCTCTCCTACCACTAGATACCTTAACCTACTGCATGGTCTTCCCAGGATACAGTGTAAGCTCTGAGAAGGAAGGGATTGTCTTTCTTTTTTCTGGCCTCTGTATTTCAGACACTCAGACAGTGCCTGACACAGAAATTACATAATAAATACTTGTTGACTGACTGACTGACCGCTTCCAGTTATGGCCTTTAGGGCCAAACAGAAAAGGTTCCTCATTCACAGGACAGCCCTCCAGACTCTTCAAGACAACCAACACGTCCCCTGAGATCTTCTCTTTTTCATGTTAACATCCCAATTCCTTCAACACATGCTTGTACATGCTTGTTATTATATTGATAAGCCCCGCCTTTATATAGGGACCAGCTTTGAACTTATCTCACTATCTTGCCCACCCTTCACTAGATATGCTCTATCTTGTCAGTATTCAGTGGAGTGCTGGCAAATGTTTAACAGCTGACTAGTGGAGGGCAGGGGGAGGATTTGAAACACTATTAAATTTTTGGTTGTGGTTCAGTCATTTTTCAGTTGTTTCTAACTCTTCCTGACCCCATTTGGGGTTTTCTTGGCAGAGATCCTGGAGTGGTTTGTCATTTCCTTCTCCAGCTCATTTGACAGATGAGGAAACTGAGGCAAACAGGGTAAAGTGACTTGCCCAAGGTCACAGAGCTAGTAAATATCTGAAGTCATATTTGTACTCAGGAATGTGAGTCTTCTTCACTCCAGGCCTAGTACTCTATCCACTAGCTGTCCCATTTTTAAGTTTAAACTTCATTATTAACATATTCTCCAACACTTTTTTAGGTTTCCAATCAACACAATAGATCAAACCCTGGTTTGTATCAATTTGCCATTTCCAAGGTGTTAATACTAAAACTGAAAATTTAACAACCAGATCTCTAGACTTGATTCAGGCTGGTTCCAGCACACCCCTTCTCCAGCATCCTTCTGAAAGAGTGGCATAAAGAACTGGAAACAATGCTCTAAGAACTAACTAACCAGAGAAGAGAACTGGAAAACCATTGTCTCCCATTTCTGGACTCGGGAGCAACACCAGCTTTGTCTGCTGCTCCTTCCACATGACAAGCCTTAGTACAGTAGAGAGAACCTTAGATTTGGCATCAGGATATCTGGGTTCGAATCCCGGCTCTGACCCTTCCAAGCCATGTGACCTTGGGTAGGTCATTTAACCTCAATGAGTGAGTCACAGTTTCTTCCTTTATAAAGTGGGAATAACAAAATGCATACCCCCTGCCTCATGCAACTGTCATGAAGAAAGCACTTTGTAAACCCTGAAGGACAGCAGAATTGGAAGATTTTATTCTATCTAGAGGCACCAATCACGTGTCTTCCTCCCCTGCTAAGTCTTTCCTCCTCCAGGCAAAACTGAATTTGGACCCAAGTTTGGATCCTGGCATCCTTGTTACTTTTTACTGTGTAATCTTGGGTGACCCATTTAGTCTATCTGGGTCTCAGTTTCTTATGTGTAAAAAGGAAAGGGTTGGATTGGATGATCCCTAAAGCCTCACGGCTGTTAGGTAGCACTAGACATGCCATAGGAAGATCTGAGTTTCAGTCTGGCCACATGATCCTGGGCAAATCATTTAACCTGTTTGCCTCCACATGGGATGACAAATAGCACATACCTCCCAGAGTTGTTGAAAGGATCAAATGAGACAATCTTTGTATGTTTAATTTTTATTTTTTCCTTCAATTATTTGTAATGAGATAATATTCCTACAGAACTGAGCACAGTGCCTAGTTCAATAAAAGCTTCTTTCCTACCTCCCTCCTTTCTCTGGCTCTAATTTTCTATTTCCATGGCACCGTAGATTCACAGCTGCAAGGAAAGCCTTAAAAGCCTTCATTTTACAGATGAAGAAACAGAGGCATAGAGAAATGAGACTTGTAAGCCCAGGACGTCAGACTCTGGAGCTCATACACTCCCCACCAAAGCACACCCCCTCCAACCCTTAGATTTCTGTTCCTCAGCAGCACCAGGGGTGGTCACAGCAGCTCCTGAATGTATCTGCCGATCCCCTTCAATACTGTTGATCCCTATGCCCTCTCCTTCCCACCAGCCCCCCCCCCCAGCTCCACTTACAGGACGCCCCTGAGTTCCTTTTCCACAATGAATGCCTCCTGTATCTACTCCCTGTTCTGTGCTGCTGAGCAGAGAAAATGAAACTGAACCTTAATAAGGAAACAGAAACTGGCCCGAGTATCAAGAGAGGAGAGCCAAAGGAAGGGATTATTATCAAAAGGGGGACCAGCAGTCACACAGAACACTTGTCTAGGCAGTGTCCTGCCCAAGCAGCCAAGGCTCTTCGACAGGGCTTCTCATGCCAAGGTAAAAGGAAAATGGCTCCCCAACCCTTGAATTCTCCACTCGAAAGAATTTAATTTAGTGGGAGTTTTGTTTTTTTGGAATTCTTTTGGGAGGAGTGTTGCAAATAGCCAGATGGTTATCAGTCAGGGATGCTGCAGAAGGGAATGAATCATGCAAGGAGTCCCAGGGGAAGGCAGCAACTGAGGCTAGACTTCGTAGGTCCTTAGAATTCTGAGATAGTTGCTGGAGTTGACTTGAGCATGGATCTGACAGGGTAGGGTTTGGGAATGGAACAGAATTTTAATCTCCACCTCTCTGCTGATGGACTGGGTGACTTAACCCTCTACCCTTCTCTAGTCATCCATTTTTCCCTCTCTTAAAAGGGTTTGGATCAGGGGTGGGGAACCCGGGGCCTTCAGGCCACATGTAGCCCTTTTGGTCCTCAAGGGCAACCCTTTGATTAAATCCAAACTTCACAGAACAAATTCCTTTTAATAAAAGGACTTGTTCTCTAAAACTTGTTCTCTATCAAAAGGCCACACCCAAGGACCTAGAAGGCCACCTGTGAGGTCATAGGTTCTCCACCCCTGACATTGGACTCTTTGGGGGTGGTTGGACTCCAAAAGCCCCTTCTAAATTGAACCATTTCCAATCTGAATACAAGGGGCCAGATCTCCAGGAGTTCTGTTGTGTTTGTCCTTCATTTTCGAAGAGGACCATGACATCAAAGAAGTGATGACATGACTTGCACTTAACTTTGTTTTGGGTGAGGGAGGATTGTGCAAGGTCATCAGCCTCACTTTCTCCTCTTGAACCATCTGGATCCAGTGACCAGATATTTATCAAGACAGAAGTTCCGAGATAGCTTGGTAGAACAAAGGAGCTCACAACTGCAAGGGACCTACTTTAGAGATGTAATTCAACCTCCTCATTTCCCACATGAGGAAACAGAGAAGGAAAGGCATTTGCTAGGAGTCACACAGTGAGTTTCAGATCTCTTCCTAAGGATCTTTCCAACGCTGTCTTTTATATCATGGAATTGTAATTAGGCCACAAGGGACTATCTCCATATAGCTAGGAATTCTTTCATTTGGAGGTAAACTCAGTTACAGGAGGGAGGAAGAGGGATGTTGGCCCAGAGGACAGCTAGGCCAATGGTATGGTTATGCCAGAACACAAGAAGAGCCATAACCCAGGAAAGACAGACCCTGAGGGAAAGGAGCCACTGTAGTAGGATCCTGAAAATGGCTATGCCACATGTCACCTACCAGAGAACTGCAAGGTAAGCTTTGGGGAGGAAATATGCTTTCCCCATGCTACCATCCTAGATCCAAGTCTCATGAGTTTCACGCTAGCAGGGCAATGGCTATCTGAGAGGGGAAGACCCTCAAGGTTTCTAGTCAAACAGAACAATTGCTATTTCCACTTACTCTGAACCATCAGAACCCAAACCACAACCAATTGAGGCTTGGACTGGGACCTATTCATAGCTGGCCAATCAGTAAAAGCCAGAGTTCTATTTAACTGCTTAAATGGATGCTAGTAAGAATGGTTTGGGGATAGAATCATGCACTATGACCAGGTGGGATATTTACCAGGATTACAGGGCTGTTTCAATATTAGGAAAATGATCAATGTAATTGACCATATCAATAACAAGTCCAGCAGAAATTATATAATTATCTCAATAGATGCAGAAAAAGCCTTTGACAACATATGACACCCATTTCTATTAAAAACCTAGAGAGCATATGAATAAATAGAGCTTACCTTAAAATAATAAGCAATATTTATCTAAAACAATCAACAAGCATCATCTGTAATGGGGGCAAGCTAGGGGTGAAGCAAGGATGCCCATTATGACCTCTATTATTTAATATTGTGCTGGAAATGCTAGCTCCAGCAATAAGAGAAGTAAAAGAAATTGAAAGAGTTAGAATCGGCAATGAGGAAACAGAACTATCACTCTTTGCAGATGATTATGATGGTATACTTAGAGAATCCTAAAGAATCACCTAAAAACTAGTGGAAATATTAACTTCAGCAAAATTTCAGGATACAAAATAAACCCACATAAATCATTAGCATCTCTGTGTATTAGCAACAAAGTCTAACAGCAAGAGATAGAAAGAGAAATTCCATTTAAAATAACCTTAGACAATATAAAATACTTGAGAATCTACCTGACAAAACAAACCTAGGAACTATATAAACACAATTACAAAACACTTCATACAAATAAAGTCAGATCTAAATAATTGGAAAAATATCAATTGCTCATGGGTAGGCTGAGCCAATATAATAAAAATGACATTTCTACCTACATTAATCTATTTAGAACTATATCAATCAAGCAACCAAATACATTTTTATACAGCCCGAAAAAATAATAAAAAAGTTCATCTAGAAGAACAAAAGGTCAAAAATATGAAGGGAATCAATGAAAAAAATGTAAAAAAAGGTGTTCTAGCCATGCCAAATCTTAAACTGTATTATAAAGTGAAAATCACCAAAACAATCTGGGATTGACTAAGAAATAAAATGGTAGATCAGTGGAATAGATTAGGTACACAATACAGTATAGTAATCTAGTATATGATAAGACCAAAGATGCAAACTTTGGGGACAAAAACTCATTATTTGACAAAAACTTGCAGGGAAAATGAAAAAAAAACCCCAGTATGGCAGAAACTAGGTATAGATCAACACCTCAGAGAAGGTAAAAATGGGCACATGATTTACACATAAAAGATGATATCATAAGTAAATTAGGAGAGCATAGAATAGTTTATTTGTCAGATCTATGGATAAAGGAAGAATTTAGGATCAAGTGAGATACAGAAAGCCTTTCAACATATGAAATAAATCATTTGATTATATAAAATTCAAAAATTTTACACAAATAAAACAAATGCAACCAAAATTCAAAGGAAAACATAAAACTGAGAAAATTTTGTTTACAAGCATATCTGATCAAGGCCTCATTTCTCAAATATATAGAGAACTAAGTCAAATTTATAAGAATACAAGTCATTCCCCAATTGATAAGTGGTCAAAGGCAGTTTACAGACAAAGGAACCAAAGCTATTTATAGCCATATGAAAAAATGCTCTAAATCACTATTAATTAGAGAAATGCAAATTAAAACAACTCTGAGCTACCACCTCACACCTATCAGATTGACTAATATGACAACAAAAAAAAAATGATAAAGTTTGGAGGGAATGTGGAAAAACTAGGGCACTAATACACTGTTGGTAGAGTTGTGAACTGATCCAACCATTCTGAGAACAATTTAGATCTATGCCCAAAGGGCTATAAAACTGTGCATACCCTTTGATTCAGCAATACAACTGCTAGGTCGGTATCCCTAAGAGATTTTTTTGAAAAAACAGAAAAGGACCTATTTGTACAAAAATATTTATAGCAGCTCCTTTGGTGGTGTCAAAAAATTGGAAATCCAGGGGATGCCCATCAATTGGGAAATGGGCGAACAAATTTTGGCATATAATTGTGATGGAATATTATGGTGTTATAAGAAATGATAAGGAGGATGATTTCAGAAAAACCTGGATTTACATGAACTGATGCATAGTGAACTGAGCAGAACCAAGAGAATGCTGTACACAGTGGGCAATATTGTACAATGAAGAACTGTGAATGACTTAGCTATTCTTAGCAACGTAGTGATCCAAGACAACCCCAAGGAACTCATGATGAAGCATGCTCTCTACCTCTAGACAAAGAACTGATAGTCTCTGGATGCAAACTGAAGCATACTATTTCTCTCTTTCTTTCTCTCTCTCTCTTTCTCTCTCTCTCCCTCTCCCTCTCTTTCTCTCATTCCTTTTGTTGTTGTTGGAGTCTTCTAGTACAAAATCTAGTATGGAAATATTTTACATGATTGTGCATGTATAACCTAATATTGGATTGCTTACTATCTCAGGTAGGAAGGAATGGAAGGAAGAAAGGAGGGATAGAATTTGTAATGCAAAACTTTTTTAAAATGTTTAAATTGTTTTAACATGCAATTAGGGGGAATAAAGTATTATTAAAAAAAAAAAAAGAATGGCTTGGGATGGGAGGGAAGCAGACAGAGCCATGACTGGTCATGTTCGTGCCAGGAAAATTGTTCCTCATTTTAGTGGAAGACTAGGACACCAACTGACCAAGCTTCTGTTTCTTATCACTGAACCCAGATGACTCTGGAGGAGAAAGTAAGGCTAGTGACTTTGCATAGCCCTCCCTCACTTAAATACAATTCACTTGCATGTCATGGCATAGTGTCTGAACTGGAAGTGGTAGAATCACAGGTTTAGATGTCATCGAGAACAATGGTTTCATTTTTCAGATGTCATGGTCCTCTTTGAGAATGAAGAACAAAAAATAAAAAGACAACAGGACACCAACCCAAGGAGAAAGACTCAGACTGTAGAACACGGAAGAGAAAGGGGAGTATGGATGGAAGCACCCCTCCTTGCACAATACCATCTATATTCATTATTCCTGCTAACCAGGTGCTAAACTCTATTGTTTCTCCACTGCGGAAGTAGGGTAAGTTCTGCTGTCTTTGCCTTCCAAATTCTGCACCCTCAGGAAAAGCTGTGAGCACCCCACTCTAACTCATTGATCTGAAGTTTGGGTGGGAGTGCTGCAGACTATGAATGGGAACTGTGCTCCCTGAGCCGAGTACCTTTGGGACTGAAAGACAAAGGGTGGTCCAGACCGGCTTCTGCTAATGAGTTATGCCTCTGGAAGGCATCATGATGATAGCTGGCATCTCTAAGGAGTTTGGAGGTTCAACAGACACTTTCCCCTCAACAGCCTTGTGAGGCAAATAGAATTAGCCCCATTCTGCAGAAGAGGAAACTGAGGCAGGGAGAGGTGGATCCCACGGCTAACTCATGAGTGTTGGAGACAGGACTCACACCCTTCTAACTCAGTTTCCTCATCTGAGACATGTGGTCATTGTTCTTGATGACATCTAAACCCACGATTCTACTACAGCCACTGTGCCCCACCATATCAGCAATGAAGCTGGTTCTACCACTTGGCATGGAAAAAAACGACCAGTGGCAAAGTGGCAAGGATGAGAAAAGACAGAGGTAGCCCATCTTAGAGGGACTTTGGGGGAAAAGAAACCAACCTAATACCCTGTTACAGGAGCTATGAATTGGTCCAACCACTCTTGAAAACAATTTAGAATCATGTAAGAAACTGAAAGCAATCCTTTGACCTAGCAGCACTAGGTGACCCAGTGGAGAGAGTTCTGGACCTTGAGTCAGGAAGATCTGAGTTTGAATCCTGCCTCACTAGCTGTGTGACCTTAGGCAAATCACTTAACTTGTCTGCCTCACTTTCTCCATCTATAAAATGGGGCCAAAACTGACACCTCCCAAAATAGTGAAGATAAAATGAGTTAACATTTTAAAATGCATTGGAAACATGAACATGTTTTGTAAATACTAGATATTATTATTATTATTATCAGCTATTATGAAGATGAGGATGCTATAGGTGGACAAGTGTATCTTTTACTTTTTGCAGCACTTTTTGTAATAAAAAAAGACAAAAGCGGGTGCTTATTAATTAGGGGATGACTGAACAAACTCGGGTATGTGAAGAAGTGATGGATTATCATCGCTTCATAAGAAATAAGGCATATGGAAAGATTCCGAAAAACAAGAGAAAATCCAAGTGAAGCGCTTGAGGGCCCTCCCCTCACATTGCAGTCACTCTGTGAGTCTGTATCCACTCAGAACCATAGCTTCTGAAAGTTCAAGCCGGATTCAAACCCAGATCTCTTTTCTATTCCAGCCCTCTCTCTATTATACTATGTTTTGGTTTCCTCATATGCACAAAGAAGGGGTTGAAATAAGATATTCTTGGAGTTCAAATTCTGCAGACATTTATTGAGTCCCTGGAAGAGGTGTCTGGGAAACCCTGAAAAACTGGGGTGCTCTGGACTTGGGGGTTTTGGACTTGGAAGTGAGAGTGTGTTCTAGAGGAATCAAGCTAAGCAGTGAACCAAGTCCACCTTTGTCCCCAAGGACTGAGAGGGTACAAAGGAGGAGGGGGATTAGGCCTTCTGTGTGTTGGGGAGTAAGTCTGTGTATTTATGATTATGCCTTCTGAAGTAAATATTTCTGTATAAAAGCTAAAAAACAAACAAACAGAAACAAACCAACCTTTAGCAGGAAGAACAAAGAGGAAGAGGGGAGATGATATTTAGTTAAGGCAAAGAGCTCACAGTATAGGCAGGAGATAAAAACAAATATCCCTAACTGTAATCAGAAAGGAGAAAGGCTAAGGGGTAGCTCAGTGGTAATGGTAGGGTGGTGGACAGGGCACCAACTCTGGAGTCAAGAGGATCTGAGTTCAAATCTGGCCTCAGACAGACAAGTCACTTAACCTGTATTACCTCCCCCCAAAAAGAAACAAAGCAGAAGTGTTAGAAAGATATGTGTTTGTTGGATGTTGAAGGGATTCTAGGGCCGGTTCTTGTCCTTACCTCTGTTTTTCCAACAGGCACAAAGAGATACTCTGATGAATCCAATGAGAGTTGAGGGATCTGGGACATCTTTCCATGTATGGTGGTAGGAGGAAGTAGTTCTGTGTGACTACAGCCATGGTGGGATGGATCTGAGTGGGCTGAGTCCTGGGGAGACCCTGTAGGGACGATACCACAGACAGCAGGGTTTGTGTCTTCTTCCTTTTTCAAAAGCTTATGTTTCAGATGAAAAGTGATGGTGTCAGCAGCTTTTAAAAGGGTTGCCAAGAGAGCTCTTTTATTTTGGTACAGTGTGAGGGCTGTGTGGGTGTTTAAAGTGGAAGGGATGACCAGGATAAGGGACGGAGCCAGGAGCCAACCACAATGTGCACCTGTGATTATATTAATTCTTATGAAAATAATTATTAATTAAACTATATCATATACATATGATTATACATATGCTGTCGTTTATACACAATATAGATTATAAATTACAGTATGATCTCATAAGGAAGGCTGTTATAGGAGATAGAGTCTAATCTAGGAGTCAGGAAGAGTCAAATTAAAATCCTGCCTCTGACACTTACTAGCTTGGTACCTTAGGCAAGTGACTCAGACTTTTTGTGCCTCAGGCAACTGCCTAGGACTTACCTACTAACTTACTAGGGCTAAAAATAGCTCACGTCTGTACAGCGTTTACTATGTACCAGGCACTATGCTAAGTGAGTTACAATTACGATCTCATTTGATCCTCACAAAAGCCCTGGAAGGTTGGTGTTATTATTATCCTCATTTTACAGATTGGGAAACTGAGGCAAACAGGCTAAGTGACTTGCCCAGGGTCACACATCTAGTATTTGAACTCAGGTCTTCCAGCACTCTGTGCACTATGGGGCCCCCTAGCTGCCTCTAAGACAAGATGTGTTCCCACACAGGACTCCTTATGCTGCTAAAATCACAGATTAGTCAATCTATATCTGTATATTTCTATTTATTTACCTATAACATACACACATATATAAACGGACACAGAGAAGAGGAGGTGGCACCAACCTTGCCGGGTCATCCCCTGCCTCCAGGCTCTCTTGCTATATTAGCTTGTTCACTCAACCTTCTAGAAAAGGTATTCAGTGTACAATATGGGGATCAGGTATAAGACAAGTTTATTTCCTCCATCAGAGAAAATTATTAAGATGAAAAGATATGCATGATGAATCAGAAGACATAAACTATTTCGTGTAAGCTCTCATACTTATCATCCTCTCCCAGTTGGTACGATGGAAGAAATAGTTTCCTTTCCTCTCAGCCCCACACTGTCCATACAACAACTTCTAGCCAGTCAAGCACATCAGCTCTTTAGTCCTTCAGGCTGCAGGCTAGTCCTGCCAACAGTCATGTGTCCAGTGAGAAATGGGCTATTACAGGAAGCCCCTCTCACTGGGTAGCTGGGCTCTGCCTTGGGGAATCTTTGCCCTCATGAGGTAGCTGCCACAACTGGAAAGATCCATTTGTCAGGGCTGCTATTTGCTGACCTGTCCACCACAAAGAAGACAGCTGGGGACTCGGCTCACCAAGGCAAGCACAGGATCCTGGTGTCATGCCTGGCCACCATGGCTGCTGGAGGCAAGGTGTGAGGCAGGGAAAGGAGAGAGGAATTGAGACTCACCCCTACTGAAAGGCTGGGCAGAGAAGTATCCAATGAGAAGTTAGCTCTTCTTATAGCACACATTGGAATCATCTTTAACACACACACATACACACACACACACACACACACACACAAGTCAGGGGAAATGCTAATAATGAGTAGCTATGTCATCTCAACAGGATGTGTGTTCTTTAGCAAGGGACCAGAGTGCAAGTCCAGTTCCATGGGAGATGGTCCAGCTCATCAAATAGGTGTGTGTGTGTGTGTGTGTGTGTGTGTGTGTGTGTGTGTGTGTGTATGTGTAACAGAGCTGAACTTGGAACTCTGGGCCACTTAGATCCAAGTCCCAGTTCTGCCCCTTATTAGCCCAGCCTCTCTGGGCCTCAGTTTACTCATCTATAAAATGAGAGGATGACCCTACAGAAGGAACAAGCCTTTGCATCAGAGGTGCTGGTCCTCCCTGAATATCCCATACACCCCCAGCTCTCACCTGTGGTTCCAAGAAGCTGTAGCATGTGTAGTGGCCACATCCCAATAAGATGATCTTAGCAGATGGTTAAACCAGGTTGAGGGTAACCAAGAAGCCTTAAACAGGTTGGTGAATTGGTGAGGGGATAGTCTACCCCAAGCATGTGAAGACTTCCCCTAGTGGAATGGGCAGATGAGAACAATTTGTTCTAAGGGCCACAAAGAGCTGTGGAGTGCTTAGAGCTTGGCTAGACATTGAAGACACTAAGGTCATCCACTGCATCCTGGGACATCACCAGTCATGCTGATTTTTATCTTGCCACTGGACTTTGATGACTGGAAAAGAGAGTCAGGTTGATGACCTTGTGCAACTCTTAAATCCAATTCATATGCAAGTCAAGACCTCATCCTATGATGTCATTGGTCCTCTTGGAAAACTCAGGGCAAACAAGGGCAACATGAATGTATGTTGTTGTTTACTCATATTTCAATCGTGCCTGACACTTCATGGTCCCATTCGGGGTTTTCTTGGCAAAGATCCTGGAGTGGTTTGCCATTTCCTTCTCTAGCTCATTTGACAGATGAAGAAACTGAGGCAAAAAGGGTTAAGTGACTTGCCCAGGGTCACCCAGTTAAGCAAGTGTCTGAGGCCAGATTTGAATTCAGGAAAATGAGTTTTCCTGACTCCAGGTTTGGCATTCTGTCCACTGTGCTACCTAGTTGCCCCATATGTATGTATATGCACATTTAAAAACAAATATACACCTGTATGCATATAATATATACCCACATACATGTATAATGTATACATAAATATATTATATACATAGCACGTATATATTATATATCATAGCCAACATTTACATAAGCTTTAAGGTTTGCAAAGTTTTAAATAATGTTACATCATATTGATGTTACGTTAGTATAGTGTGTACTATAGCATAGTATGTTATAGATCTCATTTGATCCTTTCAACAACCCTGTGAAGTAGATGCTTTTCTTAATTCTCATTTGGCAGATGAGGATACTGAGTCTGAAGTAAAGTGAATTGCCCAGGGTTATACAACCAGTAACAAAGAGGGGCTTCTTTGATGGTTGATGACTAGTGGAGCTATGCATGCCGAAGGCACTGAGCCCCAAGATGAGTGCTGGCCATGAAGGCCCAGCCTTGGAGGCTCACCTGGAGGACCTGGGGCACATCTCTTGGTCTCTCTGAGTCTCAGTTTCTTTGTGTGTAAAATGAGGTTCATACGGATAACTCATTTAATTTTTTGGTCCAGGTCAGTGATTTTGTTGGTTTGGGGAACTCCTAGTATGTATATTTCCTCCTAAATCCAATTCATTTTCATAGCATGGCATCACCTCCCTGATGTCATGGTCCTCTTCAACAATGAAGGATCATCTCTGTGAGTAGAAAGAGGAGCTCCTCCAATGGGGACCCAGTTGGGCAACACAGCTCTTTCTTCTCTCTTCTTTCCTTCCTTCTTTTCTTTCTCTCTTTCTTTCTCTCTTTTTTCCTTTCTTTCTTTCTCTTTTCTTTCTTTCTTTCTTTTTTCTTTCTTTCTTCCTTCCTTTCTTTCTTTCTTTTCTTTCTTTTTCTTTCTTTCTTCCTTTCTTTCTTTCTTTCTCCTCTCCCTTCCTTCCGCTCCCCAATATAAATTTTGATCACTGAAACTTCACAAGGTAACTCATGAGTTTATCAACTAGATTTTTTCTTCAACCCAAATTTCTCTGACTCTCATGGATTGACCAACAATAGATCCCAGATCAAGTCCCATTTAGTCACCGTTTGGGCCCAGATTGACTCAGAGTGAATGTAAGTAGCAATTGTTTCTATTTTGGCCCGAAACTCTAAGGGTCTTCCCTTCCCAGAAAGATTTATTTTTTTAACTAGATAAAGAGGGCATTCTCTGCCTCATTTCTTATTAAGTCTTAATCACTGAATAGGTGTTGCCTCAGTCACACTAAGACCTGTTTAAGACCTTAGCCTAAAAAGGCCAAGATCCCCCACTGTATCCTGGGCCATCTCCAGTTGCCCTGATCTATATCTGGCCATTAGACCCAGATGGCTCCAGAGGAGAAAGAGTCTGGTGACTTTGCACAGCCCTCCTTCACTTTTATCCAGTTCATTTGCAAGTCATGATATCACCTTCCCAATGTCATGGTTCTCTTTGAGAATGAAGGACAAAAACAAAATTCTGTAGGTCACTTGAAACTTAGGGTCCAAGAGAATTGCTGATTGAATTGATAAGTTGAGTGACTTGCTCAGGGTCACACAGCCAGGATGGGTCGGAAGCAGGAGGTGTGAACTTGCTTTCATCTGATTCTAAAGCTGGTTTTCTATCCACCACATTATCTTGTTTCTCACACTTCATAGGGTTATTGGAGGAAATCAGATGAGGAACAGAATAGAATAGTGGACTTGGCTTTTTTGAGTGGACTCAGGAAGACGGGTTCAAATCCTGGCTCAATTACCTAGCTACCTGTGTGATTCTGAGCAAGTCACTTACTTATTCTCTGCCTCAGTTTCCTCAACTGTAAAATGAGGGGGTCAGATTCAATGGCTTCACATTTCCAACCAGAAGCTGTCTTGGGTCCTGTATTTGTCCTTGTGATCCTGGCTCACTTCTGTACCCTGCTGAATGAGAAACATCTGTGTTGGGGATGGAGGTTGTGACCACTCCCATTATGCCTTCAGCTATAGACCTCTCACCTGATTCAGCTAATCTTTGTTGTAGAGTTGTTGGCCTTTGGCCTACTGGTTCTGGGCTTCACAGGTATGGGCGTCACTCTGTGGCCTCATACTTGATGGGTTGGTCAGCAATGATGCATGGTGGTGGTATGCTAGTGGATGGACTTGTGGCCACCTTGTGAAGCCTTGGTAAGTGGTGCCCAAGAGGCCCAGGAATGGGATTACATCCACTGTCCATAAAGGGGAAATAAATTGCCCAAGGTCATATGGTCAGTTTGTGATAAGACCTGTGACCAAGAACTCAAGTCTAGGGCTCTCTCCTCTACCTCTCTGTATATCAGAGTGAACTCTATGGGGTCCAAGCTCTATTTCCCTTCAAGGTGTCACCTTAGAACTATAGAATCTAAGGTAGAAGGGACCTCAGAGGCCATATGGTCCACTACAGTGAGAGTGAATGGCATTCTTTCACTGTGGAATGAAAGAATATTCTTACTAAACAGAAACTTCACATCTCTCCTTGAGGCCGCTATGGGTGGGCTTTCCTCCCCCTAGCAATAGATTCCCCCATCACAGAGTTCCTTACCACATGGGGAATTCTGGGCTTCTTTCCAGGAACTGGGGTGAGCACTACTACCCTGGCAAGTATGGGAGCTAAGGATGGCTATGAGATCCATTAGAATTGTGTGTGCTTAAAGAAGTGTCAGAATTAAGGGGTAAGTAGGAGCAGATGTCTACCAGTAACTGATCAGCAAATTAGAGCCCAGATGAACCACGCTGACCAGCCAAACAAAGACCTTGGAAATGGGCTTGGTGTTCTAGAAGAATAAACTGAATAAACCTGCTCACCAAAAAGTTTATTGTCTGTCTCTGACTTGTCCCTATTGAGGAGACTCAGACCAATGAAATGTCAGTGGATATGACCACTCTCTTATCTCTAGTCTCCCCATTTTCTCTTCCCTCTGACCACCTAGCCCCAGCATAGCTGAAAAGCCTGTGCTCCAACTTCCCAGGAAGGTCTAGGGCCTAGAATCACATTAGGCCTGGAAGAGATGGTGGCCAGGAAGGATGGAGACCCAAAGAAGAATTTCTACAAGTACCCTGTATGAAGCAGATACCAGATAAGTCCAAAGAGAAAGGTTTAGAATGATGGCAGCATGGTTGAAACAAGTGGATAGACTTCAAAGGGGACCACTTTGAGGGGGCAATCTGTATTTGATGATTTAAATCAAGGTCCCTCCCTGCTCTGACATTCTGTATTCTAAGGCTGGCCCTCTGTGATCTGATATTCTGTGTTCTTATGTCTTCCCAGCTTGGAAGTTCAATGTTCTGAGTTCCCTCTCAATTCTTATTTTCATTTTGTAAGGCTTACAAAGCATTGCAGAACATATATCACATCATTTTATCCTCCCAGTGCTATGTGATAGGTAGTATACATACTTTCTCCCCACTTTTAGATGAGAAAATGGATTCCCAGAGCTCAGTCACTTTCCCAGGGTCACATATCTTATAAGTGGCAGAGGTAAGATTCTACTCCAGTTGTTGCCACTGAGTCCAGCAGCCTGGCCACCATCTCTTCCAGGCCTAATGTGGTCAGGAGGTAGCACATTTTATTTATTTTTTGAGGTTTTTTTTAGATTTAAATTTATTTATTTTTAGTTTTCAATATTCATTTCCACAAGATTTTGAGTTCCAAATTTTCTTCCCATCTTTCTCTCCCCACCTCCGAGATGGCATGCATTCTGATTACCCCTTCCGCCAATCTGACCGCCCTTTTATAATACCCCCCCACCTTATCCCCTTCTCCTTTCCTTTCTTGAAGGGCAAGATAGATTTCTATACCCTATTGCCTGTATATCTTATTTCTCAACTGCATGTAAAAAACAACTTTTCAACATTTGTTTTTAAAACTTTGAATTCTAAATTCTCTCTTTTCTTCCCTCCACATTCACCCCCATTGAGAAGACAAGCCCTAGGGCTGTGGCCATTTTTGGTCAGATTTAGTGTTCCTCTTTCACCCAGGTCCCACAGAGTTTTGCCTCTCACCTTCTTGGCATTTGTGGGTTGAGAAGTCTGGAAACTGCCACAGCTGGCAATGATTCAGTCCCTGAGGCCTGCTCTGGCCTGTGTGTGCCATGTGGCCCCCTTTGGACTATGATCAGCTCCCTTCCCGGTGCAAAAGACCCTTCCTGTTGACTTTCCAGGTTGTCTTGGGCTGGGGATTTGTTTCATTCTGTCATTTTGTGAGTTCTGTAGCTCTAGAATTTGTTTAGAGTCATTTTTGGTAGGTATTTGGAGGACTCTTATCCCTGCTCTTAATCTGCCATCTTGGTTCCACCCCCAAGGTGGTATATTTTAGGTGCCCTATAGATGTTTCTGAGACCTCATGTCTATTATATCAGCTGAGACCACATCTCCTCATGTATTCACTGGCATTTAACATGGGATGGGTATCTGCTCACTCTATATTACCCAGAGTCCTCATTGTGTCACTCTATCTCAGTCAGCTCCTGAGAACAGTAATGCTTTATATTTCCTTGCCCAACCAACTCCTTTCAAATAGATGCCCTAACAGACCCCTTAGGCCCCTGTCAGGGTATTAGATAATCTGATGAATTTCGAACTCCCTTGGTTTCAATGACTGTGAATGGTTAAAAACCACCCTTCCAGGTAACATTTTCATTCTAACAGCTGTACTGTTTTGATCCAGAGAGTGTATAGGGTGAGCTCACAAGGGAATAGTAGTGGAATTTCAAGCATCACCACTTACTTGCCATATAGCACTTTTAGGCAAAGGAATTTACTGAGTGTTTCTCCAATTGAACCATGCAGGTGGCCTCCATCCTGCCTGCCCTCAAGTAACTTGTGGTCTGTGCCTGGAGGGAGGCACTGCACTGGCAGACTGATAGGAAATACCCAACTTCTGATTGATGTTGTATCTGAATGAACAAGAATGAATGAATTGAACATTAATTAAGCACTTACTATGTGCAAAGCACATATGTATACATGTGTGGCAATATGTATCGAAAGGTAAGACAGTCTCTGCTCTCAGGAAGCTCATCACCCTCTAATTGAGGAGACAACACATGTGGAAGGTTTCAGCTGCAAGTCAGATAGAAAAGTCCCATGATCCTTAGGGTGCAGTGACAAAGCCAGTGGTAATATTTCATCCTTAATGTCATTTCTATTAATAAAATCTGATCAGATCAGTTTCTAGTATTGAACCATTTGACACTTGTATGTGAGCATCGTTATTCCTGAAGCTCTTGGGTCCTGCGTTGTCTCCATCAGAGTCAAGAGGATATAGTAGTCAAGGTGGTGGTGGTCATTCTATTTGCCTGCTGCCTCCTCTTTCTCTCAGGAAGCCTTGCTGCTTTAGTTGGGCTGAGTTGCCTGTCCTGTGAGTAACAGTTGGTGGCCCCTTTTCCACAGATCGCTGCCCCAGATGATGTCTGGGGAAGGAAGAAAGCAAGAACAGTGGGCTAGGGTTACTGCCACTCCCAGGGTTCTTGTGCTCATCTGCTTATTGGTAGCAGAGGGTCATCAGTTATTGATTATAGAGATGAAGAAAGCAGACCCCTTTTCCATAACAGTTTCTCCTCTTGATGATCATATAGGGGCTGGGCTGACAACAGGTCTAGTGGCTTGCAGGCACTGCTGTTCCCAAGGCTCTTGAGTTCAAGGTGTTCAAAGTGATTTTCATAAGAGTCTGAGGGAAGATGCTGGTCAAAATGGGGGTGGTGGTTCTACTTGCCTGGCATATAATGTTTTCTATTGCCTCCTCACATGCAGTATACCAAACGTACCAGATGCTGTGTTTCTGATTCCAGGATAGGGAAGAAATGGGGGAAGGAAAAGAAGAGGAATACAATGAGGACAGAGAGGAGGAGAGGACTGAAGTGTTGAGAATTCGTAGGCAGAAGAGTGAGGAAGGCTTTAGGGAGGACAAGGGCAAGGATTAAGCAACCTCCAGTGCATACCAAAATTTGTGGGATGCAAACAAAACAGTATTTAGTATAAAATTTATATCTCTAAATATTTATACCAATAAAAGGGAAAGGACAGATCAATAATTTGGGCATGCAACTAAAAAAAACTAGAAAAAGAAATTTAAAGTCCCCAGCTAAACACAAAAATAGAAATCCTGTAAATCAAAGGAGAGATTAATAAAATTGAAAGTTAAAAAAACCCACTGAACTAATAAATAAACCTAGGAACTGATTATATGGGGGGAAATAATAAAATAGATAAGCCATTGGTTAATTTAATTTAAAAATGGAAGGAGAAAACCAAATTACCAGTATCAAAAATGAAAAGGGTGAATGCACAAACAATGAAGATGAAATTAAAGCAATTATTAAGAGCTATTTAGTCCAATTATATGCTAATAAAACTGATAATCTAAATGAAATGGATGAATATTTACAAAAAATTTATAAATTGCTCAGATTAACAGAAGAGGAAGTAGAATACTTAAATAACCCTATTTTAGAAGAAGAAATTGAACAAGCCATAAATGAGTTCTTTAAGGAAAAAAAAAGACCCAAGACCAGATGGATTTATAACTGAATTCTACCAAACATTTAAAGAACAATGAGTCCCAACACTATATGAACTATTTGAAAAAAACAGGCAAAGAAGTCCTATCAAATTTCTTCTATGATACAAATATGGTTTTAATTCATAAATCAGGGAAAGTGAAAAGGGAGAAAGAAAACTATAGACCAATTTCTCAAATGAATATTGATGCAAAATTTTTAAATAAAATATTAGCAAAGAAATCGCAACAATATGTCCCAAAGATCACACACTATGATCAGGTGGGATTTATACCAGGAAAGCAGGGCTAGTTCAACATTAGGAAAATGATAAGCATAATTGAACATATCAATAACAAAAAGCATATAATTATATCAATAAATTTTTTAAAAAGCTTTTGATAAAATACAACGCTCATTTCTACTAAAAACTCTAGCAAACAGGAACAAATGAAACTTTTCTTAAAATAGTAAAGAGTGTCTATCTAAAACCAAGAGCAGGTATTATCTATAATGAAGTCAGACTAGAAGCTTTCCCAAGAAGATCCGGATGAAGCTAGCATGTCCATTATCACCGTTGTTATTCAATATTGTGTTAGAAATGCTGGTTATAGCAGAAAGACCAGAAAAAGAAATTGAAGGAATAAGAACAGACAATTAGGAAACAAATCTGTCACTTTCTGAAGATGATGTGATGGTATATTTAGAGAACCCAAGAGAGTCAACTGAAATGCTATTAAACAACAACTTTAGTAAAGTTTCAGGATATAAAATAAACCCGCATATACCATCTCCATTTCTATATATTACCAACAAAGTCTTCCAGGAAGAGCTAGAAAGAGAAATTCCATTTAAAATAACTTCAGAGAACATAAAATACTTGGGAGTCTACCTGCCAAGACACATACAGGAACCATAAGACAATTAGTAAACACTTTTCATGCAAATGAAGATAGATATAAACAACTGGAGAAATATTGGTTGCTCCTAGGTAGGCTGAGACAATATAATAAAACTGGCAATCCTTATTCAGTGCCAAACCAAACCAGTAAATAATTATTTTATAAAACTAGAAAAAAACCATAACAAAATTCATCTGAAAGAATAAAAAGTCAAGAATATCCAGGAACTGGGAAAAAATTCTAGTGGAAAATTAGAAAAAAGTGAAGGAAGGTAGCCTAGCATGAATAGATTTCAAATTATCTGCCAAGTACTAATCATCAAAACAATCTGGCACTGGATAAGAAATAGAGTGACTGATCAATGAAATAGATACAATATATAGAAGCGTATGGCCACAGCAACCTAGTGTTTGATAAACCCAAATATCCCAGCTACTGGGGCAAGAACTCACTATTTGAAAAAACTGCTGGGAAAACTAGAAAGAAGTCTGACAGAAACTAGGCACAGAACAACATCTCATAAAGTATACAAACAGAAGTTCAAAATGGGTTCCTGATTTAGACATAAAGAGTGATATAATAAGTAAATTAGGGGAACATAGAAAAATTAACCACTCAGATCTATGGATAGCACAAGCATTTCTGACTAAAAAAGAGATAGAGAGGATCACAGGGGATAAAAATGGATAATTTTGATTGAATTAAATTTAAAAAGGTTTGCACAAACAAAATCAATGCAGCCAAATTTGAAGGCAAGCATGAAATTGGGGAAAGCATTTTACAACAAGTTTCTTGGATAAAGATCTCATTTCTCAAACGTATAGGGAACTGAGTCAAATTTATAAAAAGCAGAGCCATTCTCCACCTGATAAATGGTCGAAGAACATAATCAAGTGGTTTTCAGAAGAAATCAAAGCTATTAATAATTTTATGAAAAATGCTCTAAATCACTGATGATTAGATAAATGAAAATTAATACAACTCTGAGCTACCACCTCACACTTATCAGACTAGCTAACATGAATAAAAGGAAAATGACAAATGCTGGAAGAAATGTGGGAAAAGTAGGGATACTAATGAACTGCTGGTGGAATTGTGAACTGGTCCACAATTTGGAAAACAATTTGAAATTATGTCCCTAATGCACATATCCTTTGACCCAGCAATACCACTACTGGGTCTATATCCCAGAGAAATTAGAGAAAAAGGAACAAGACCTATTTGTTCAAAAATATTTATAGTAGCTCTTTTTGTGGTGGCAAAGAATTGGAAACTGAAGGGATATCCATCATTTGGGGAATGACTAAACAGATTGTGCTATTTCATTGTGATGGAATACTATTGTGCTATAAGAAATGATCAGGATGCTTTCAGAAAAATCTGGTAAGACTTACATGAACTGATGCAAAGTGAGCTTGTCCACAGTAACAGCAATGTTTTACAATGATAAACTGTGGAAGACTTAGTTACTCTGATGAATTTAATAATCCAAGTCAATGCCAAAGGATCCATAATGAAGACTGCTATTCACCTGAAGAGAAAGAACTGATGAACTCTGAATTCTAATTGAAACATATTTTTTTCATTTTCTTAACTTTTCTTGCCTTTTATTTTTTGCAACATAACTAAATGTAAAAATATGTTTTGCATGACTGCATATGTAGGAGGTGGAGGTAAAAAGTCAAATCAAATCTCGGAAGCACTGCAAAAAAAAAAAAAAAAAGGAACCTTTAGTGCAGAAGGGGAAAGATTGAGAGTTGAGTGAGTGGAGTGGAAGAGAGTGTTCTATAAGGATTTGGCTTCTAGTCCTGACTCTGCCATTAGCTCCTTCTGTGACCTTGGACCAATCACTTCCCTTCTCTGGGCCTTAGTTTCTTCCTCTGTAATGTAAGGATGGGAATCATTGAGTCAGTTGATCCTGCTTCAATAATAGCTAGCATTTATATAGTGCAAAAGACTTTTCATATGTCCCCTCATTCAAAATTCACAACAAAACAGTCATGTGAGATCAGTTCTATTACTATTCCCTTTTTACATATGAAGAAACTGAGGCTAACAGAACTTAAAGTTGCTCAGACATGGTTACTAAGCTACTTGAACACAGGTCCCTGACCCCAAGTCCAGAACTTTATCCCTTTCAGGGGGCCATCACCAGTCCTTGACCTGTGACTTGCCACTGGACTCAGATGACTCTGGAGGAGAGAGTGAGGCTGACCTTGCACAGTCTGGGCTCCCTTAAATCCAGTTCACTTGTAAATCAAGATATCACCCTCTGGATGTCATTGATCCTCTTTGAGAAAGAAGAATGAACAACAATCTCCTTCAATTGGTAACTGATACTTTGGCCACATCCTAGGGGTCAGCCAGTGGAGGCAGGAGAGAGAAGAGAGAGGGGTCTAGCAAAACCCTTTGGGGGAGAAGTCACTAGCCAAGAGGGGAGAAGGAAGAGAGGCACATCCCTTGGGGCCTTGCCTTGGCAGTGTCTCAGTAAGTAATTGCAGAACTTGAGGTTTAGTAAAATGAGGGGGTTGGATGAACTGCTTCTACAATTCGAAGAGCCGAAGCTTGCTGGAGGGAGAGCTAGGGTTTCTTTGGGGCGTTCTGAAGTGGAAAGATAGCTTTGGAGTTGTGCCTAGTTTGGAGCAGGCCTCTGTGTTAGAGGAGCCTGGGTTCAAGTGTCATCTCTGGTTTAGCCTAGCTATGTTATCTTGGCAAAAATCATTTAACCTCTTAGTGTCTCAGACAGTTTTCTAAATTGCTGATCTGCATATCCGAGAGGGTGTTTGCTTCATTGATGAAACTACTGGTCAGTCTACTCCCTTACTCCTCCTCCCCAACCTCCCAAATTTTAAAACCCCCATGTGAGCAGCCTGAAAGTTAAGGGTGACTCCATCACTGAATCAAAAAAAAAAAAATCACCTGAGCATACCAGGGTTCCTCAACCGCAGTTGTCAGCCTCAGCTCCAAAGCTTGGCCCTCGCTGTCCTCCTCCCTCAGCTCACTTGGGGCTACGTTGGGTTCATGGGAACCAGGCATGGCCCAAGTGCTCTCCTCCCCATCCCCCCCACCCCACCAAAGGGTAATGACCTCAGGCTGGTTATGATGGAGTACCCAGGATTCTTTGTGAGTGATTATCCTTCACCACGGCCAAGGCTGATGCAATAGTCCTTGCCGTGTTTTCTTCATGCTGAGGACTCTCTGCCCAAGGACTTCTTCATAATAGCTACCAGTTATATAGTGATTCAAGGTTTACAAAACACTTTACATGTTATCTCATTTGATCCCACCTTGACACCTAGATACCCACTTCTCCTCAACCTCAAAGGGAACTCAGACTGTAAAGAAATGACCTTCTTGAATAGGATAAGCAAAAGAAGCTAAGACTGGAAAAAATTTTTGGACACAGAAAGTCAGAGTTAGAGGGAAGATTAGAACATAGAACACCAGAATGGGAAGGAACCTTAGAATAGCAGATTTCAGAACTGGGAAGGGCCTTAGAACATAGAAAGAGGGAGTTGGAAGTGACTTTAAAACAAAGAATATCAGAGTCTGGACAAAGTAGTGGAAAGAGAGGACTGGATGGGGAGGCTGACTTGAGGTCAAATTCAGTAGCTGTGTGACCTTGGGCAAGTCACCTTCTTTTTCTGGGTATCAGTCTCTTGGATTGTAAAAGGAGTAGGTTGGTTTTTCAAGTCTCTTCTAGCTCTGAATACTATGACATTGAACTACTAGAGCTGGAAGAGCTAAGGAACTTTAGAGATCACCTAATCCTCTCTGCTTTACAGAGGAAATCAAGGCCCACAGACATGAACTTACTTGCGCAAAGGCTATGTGACTACTGTTACATAGAGTCAAGACTAGACCTCATCCCTTCTGGCTTATAGGTCAGTGTTATTTTCCAGTGTTGTTGCCCTTCCTAGATGGAGCCCTACTCTAACAGAGCTGGCTGATGCCACAAGGCTAGAGGGAGACAATGGTTAGAACATCACTGCCTCTCACATCATTTCACAAAATCAGAGAATTTCTGTGCTAGAAGGGACTTCAGAGGCCTTTTTATTCTACAACATCCCCAAAAAACAATTGATAGGAGAACAATTGAATATGCTGATTAGAGCACAGGACTTGGAGTAAGGAAGAGCTGTGTTCAGATCATGCCCTCCAGTGCTCTTAAGTTGGGTGATCCTAAGCAAGGTATTTATTTTCTCTGCACCTCAGTTTCCTCATCTATAAAATAAGGTAAAATTTTTTCATTTATAAAATGAGGACATTGGCTTTTTCTGTGTCTCTTCCAGCTTTATAAGCCTACCTTAATATTTATATCACAGGGTTGTTTTGAGAATCAGGTTCAAGAAGCATCATTTAGGGAAGAATTAATCAATAATATAGTATAACTCCTTAACCTGGCATTCAAGACCCTCTATAGTCTGGCTCCACTCCTCCCACTTTATTTCATAATTTCTTTCTCTATATTCCTGCCAAACTAGATCACTAAGATTCTTTCTGCCCTAAACTCAGCTTACCACCTCTTACCTGTTGGATTTGAGTAGACCCTCCTGCATGTCCAAGAGGCACTCTCTCCTCATTTCTGCCTTTCAGAATCTTTCTCTTCATTTCCCTGAAGCCATCTTTGATTCCCCCATCTAAAACCGTTTTATTTTTTTGAGACCACATTGTCTCTTTCCTTCCTGTGTCCAGTTGACACCTTACTTTATATTATATGTATTTATGTGTATATCCTAAAGGTACAGAGAAGTACCCCTACCACTACCACCCCAGAGTATAAAGTAAACACGTGGAAGTCATGTCAATTTAGTTTGGGAATTCCAAACACCTAGCACAATGCCTTTTGCAGTCAAGTATACAGAGCAATGGAGTAGGGAAGACCTGAGTTCAAATCCTCCTTCTGACACTTATTAACTGTGTGACCCTGGGAAAGTCACTTAATCTCTGCCTGCCTCAATATTCTTTATCTATATATAAATGGGGATAATAATAGCACCTAGCTCCCAAGTTGTTGTAAGGATTGAATGAGATGATATTTGTGAAGCCTTTTACAAACCTTAAAATGCTAGCTATTGTTATTATGCAGAGTAGGTGATGAAACGTTTCTTGAATTGGATCTCATTGAATCATTGACATAGATGAAAATGTAGATGACATAGTTATCAAATCTTGGAAGCCAGGAAGGCTACCTAGCACTGAATGATGGAGTTAGACCTCAAAGGGTCTCAGTAGGCTAGAATCACGTACCAGAGCTGTGAAGATAAAGTTTGATAAACATGAATGTAAAGACCTATACTTGGATTCAAAAAATCAATGACACAAGCTCAGGACAGGAATGACAAAGGTAAACAGTTTGTGCAAACAAGATCTGGAGATTTTAATGCACTGGAAGCTTAATGGGAGTCAATAGCATGGCACTGACTGACTGACTGGTTGATTGACATGACAGCAAGAGAAACTAATGAGATCTTAGGTGTTGTGGCTGAAACAAAGGAGAAACTGGTCCCATTATGCCCTACCCTGGTCAGACCTTAGTTAGAGAATTGTGTTCAGTCCTGGGTAGCAGATTAATAAACTGGAAAGCATTCACAAGAGGACAAGTAGGATGATGATGATGATGATGATGATGATGATGATGATGATAATGATGATGATGATGATGATGATGATGATGATGATGGACAAGGAAAAGAGGAGGAGGAGAAGGAATAGGAAGAGGAGGAGGAGGAGAAGAAGAAGAAGAAGAAGAAGAAGAAGAAGAAGAAGAAGAAGAAGAAGAAGAAGAAAGAGGACTGTTCGAAAAGAATTGGTGAAAGAACCCATTTTGCCTGGAGAAGAGAAGACTTAGGAGGTACAAGACAGTGGTCTTTGGATATTTGAAGAATTCTTCTGCTTGGCTCCCAAGGAAGGACCAGGAATTATGGATGGAAGATCCAGAGACTTCATTTTAGGACTCTATGTTTAAAAAAACCAAAAATCTTTTGAACAACTAGAGCTTTCCAAAGGTGGAGTGGTCACTAGGTCTGAATTCTAAAGAGATCAAAAAAAGGGGAAAGGATCCACCTGCACAAAAATATTTATAACAGCTCTTTATGTGGTGGCCAAGAACTGGAAATTGGGGGGATATTCATCAATTGGGGAATGACTGAACAAGTTGTGGTATGTGAATGTAATGAAATACTACTGTGCTATAAGAAGTGATGAACAGGATGCTTTCCAGAAAAATCTGGAAAGACTTACATGAACTGGCGAAAAGTGAAATGAGCAGAACCAGGAGAACATTGCACATAGTAACAACAACACTGTACAGTGATCAACTATGAATAACTTAGCTCTTCTCAGCAATATAATGATCCAAGACAATTCCAAAGGACTCATGATAAAACATGTCCACATTCAGAGAAAGAACTGATGAAGTCTGAATGCAGATCAAAAAATACTTTTTCTTTATTTTATTTTATTTTTTGGTTTCTCTTTGTGGTTTCTTTCACAATATGACTAACATGGAAATATGTTTTGATAACTGCCCATGGCTAACCTATATCAAATTGCTTACAGAGTTGGGGGAGGGAGGAAAGAGAGGGAGAAAAAATGGAAACAAAATTTGTTTTAGACAAATGTTAAATATTGGCATTACATGTAACTGAAAAAAAAATACTGTGAAAAAAACTAAGGTGGAGTGGTTTAGTTTGATAGATAATAAGTTCTTTATCAGGGGAGGTATTCAAATAGAAGATAGATGACTCCTTTGTAAGGATGTGGTAGAAGAGATTCTTTCTGAGAAATGATTCCGGCAAGATATCCTTTGAAATCCCTCCCAACTTTGACAGTTTGTGATTTTAGACTCTATCTCTTCCAAAGCTGAGCATTCACAAGCTTTTAGGGTCTTTTTAGTTTTAATATTCTACATTTTAAAGTTCCTTCTACCTATCACATGCTATAAATGAA
This sequence comes from Notamacropus eugenii, assembly GCF_028372415.1. Classification (NCBI taxonomy): domain Eukaryota; kingdom Metazoa; phylum Chordata; class Mammalia; order Diprotodontia; family Macropodidae; genus Notamacropus; species Notamacropus eugenii. The sequence continues at coordinate 68,816,679 of NC_092876.1, read as the reverse complement.
CTGGTGAGGCAGCTAGGTGCTGCAATGGATAGCATGCAGGGTGTGGAGTCAGGAGTGACCTGAGTTGGAATCCTGCCTCAGACACTTACTGAACTGTATGACTCTGGGCAAGTCACTTAAACTCTCTGTGCCTCTGTTTCTTCATCTATAAAATGGGATCAATAACAGCACCTACCTCATAGGGTTGTTATGGGGAGCAAATGAGTTAACCTACCCAAAGAGTTTTGCAAACCTTAAAGCGCTCCATAAATGATAGTTCTTCTTATATTTATTCTTTATAGTGGATAACTTCCTGGCCACCGACCACAAGTCAGAATATATCTCCATGGCTATGGGCTTCTAGCATTTTAAAAATCCTCATTTTTTTCCTAAAGGATAGTCTTGCTCCTTAAAACCCCAACTCCACTATTGTCAGGTTCCCAATATTCCCTTGGTACTTTATGCTATGTGTATTGCCACCAGGTGGCAGCAGTGTCTCTGCCTTGGATGCATCCCAATCAAGCAAAGGACAGACCAGAGCAGATTGGGAAGAAAAGCATGGATCTCACACTCATAGGAGTTTAAAGGAGAAAGAGCTTTTTAGAGATTATCTGGTCCCACCCTCTCACCTCTGACTGGCTCCATCCCCTTGACACTTGACATCCCATGTTCTCGAACTCACCTTCCCTTTCTCTGTCTCCTAGTCCAACATCCTCTGCCTCAGGGCTCTCCTCTACCCAAGCAAGTCTTCACCCACCCCATGAGGGGCCTGGCAAAGGATATTTCATGGCTAACAAAGCAGACAGAAGAATGGAGTGATACTTAGGATAAGACTGGTCGACTTAGAGTCAAAGCTTTGTTGTTTTTCAGCATTTCTCAGTCATGTCCTACTCTTTGTGACTCCATTTGCTGTTTTCTTGGCAGAGATACTGGAGCAGTTTGCTATTTCTTTCTCCAGCTCATTTTACAGATGAGGAAATTGAGGCAAATAGAGTTAAGTGACTCATCCACTGTCTTATAGATCCTTTTCCCATCCCCTTGATGCTAATGCCTCCCTGCTAAGATTAGCTCTAACTTATCCTGTCTATATCCTGTTCATACCTAGCCATTTGTATCTTGTTCCCCCCATTATTTTGTGAACTCCTTGAGGACAGACTGTATTTTTGCCTTACTTTGTATTCCCAGCACTTAGCCCAGTGTCTGGCACATAGTAGGTGCTTAAAAATGCTTATTGACTGACTAACTGATTATAAAGGAGAAGGGGAGTGAGAATCTAGAAAAGAAATTGATGAACATAAAGAGCCAGCATGGCTTCATCAAGACCATGCCAGACTAAGCTTGTTTCATTTTTGGACAGAGCTACTAGTAGATTGGGAGAATGCTATGGACAAATTTTGTCGAGATTTTAGCAAATGATATGACAAAGTTGTTCATGCTCTTCTGGTGGATGAGATGGAGAGAGATGGGCTGGTTAAAGTGCTGTTAGAAAGATACAGAATTGGTTGAATGGCGAGACCTAGAGACAGTGTGGTACAGTGGAAAGAGCCCTGGTTTTGAAGTCATAAGTTCATTATTGTTGTTGTACAGTTGTTTTAGTTGTGTCTGACTCTTCTTGACCCTATCTGGGGTTTTCTTGGCAGAGATACTGCAGTGATTAGCCATGTCCTCCTCCAGCTCATTTTAAAGATGAGGAAACTGAGGCAAACAGGTTAATTGACCTTCCCAGGGTCACACAGCTATTAAGTGTCTGAGGCCTGATTTGAATTCAGGAAGGTGAGTCTTCCTGACTCCAGGCCTGGCACTCTGTCCACTGTGGTACCACCTAGCTGCCTGAAGTCCCTGGATACAGGTTTAAATCCCACCACTGATGTTACCTGTATGACTTTGGGCAAGTCCCTCAGCCTCTGTGGGCCTTGGGTCTCTCATCTGTACAACGAAAGGCTTGGGCTAGATGACCTCTCGGGTTCCTTCCAGATCCAGGAGCCTAATGTTGGGAGGTCTCTAATGGAGTATCCCAAAGATGCTGTTTAAGATTTTCTCGGTGACTTGGATAAAAACACATATGACTTATAGTCCCATCCATTCTATGAACATTCTTTTCCCCTAATAAGACTTAAAACAAAGATCAATACTTTTTTGTCAACTGTCTTGAGCTTCAGCATTCTTGAAATTATTCTTATGGGACAAGGCCACATTTTAGTATTTATTCTTCAGTATTTTCCCTTGTTTCCATAGTCCTTAGAAATGCAGCTGGGGGTTAAAAGGATTTCATCTCTGTAGAAGTTTGAGGGCTCCCAAGACCTGCCAAAGGGGAAACTGAGGCCATCCAGAAAGTGAGGCCAGCAGGCCATGAATTCAGGAATTAGATGAAGCTGTGTGAGAGGTCAAGAGAAAGGGTGAGGTAGAAGACAGGGTGAGATACCGTGTGCTTTCCCAGGACTCGGTTCTTTCTCCTTGACTGTTTTGCGTGGTTTCTCTTTGAGAAAGAATTCCTATCTATCATGGCATCAGACTTTTTCTTTGTGACCAGTCTTCCATTCCTTCTCTTTTGGATGCTGGTTCTGATGCCAGAAAGTCAGGAGAGGGAAAGATGAAGAAATGCTAGTGGTAGAAAATGACTGTCACCTGATACTATTTCTGCCACTACTGTGGCACTGTTTGCAGTAACTGGGACGGGCACTGCAGAGCTGAGGTCTGTCCAGGCAAGGTCCAGAGTGCCAGGGACAATTGTGGAGAGCCAGGAGGACTGTTGGACAAGTAGGGACAAAGACCTTTCTTTTCATGCTGTCCTTGCCTCTCAGTTTCAACTCCAAGGTCCCAGACATGCAATTCCTTTCCCTAATTCTTCTTCCCTTCCCCTAGGAATGGTGAGGATGATCAGAAGGTTTAGGAAAGTGATCAAGACAAACCATTCCTTTAGGAAAGAAATGATTCTTTTCTTTTTTAACTTTGTTATATTTTTAATAAATCTCATAGCCATAAAAAATCAGTTACAAGTTCTAAGTATGAGTGGCCACTTTGCTCCTAGTTCTCCATTATTTCACCTCAGCAACCCATTTGTCCTTATTGGTGAGAATCAGATCAGAATAGTTCTCCTAGTTGGTTCTTCCACCTTTTAAAGATTGAAGTTATCCAGGCAAGTTAAGAAATATGAGCTTCTCTGTTTTTAGCAGAAAGAGAGTTCCAGCAGGTGATGGGATAACTGAGGTTATCCCATCACTTCTATGTCATGCCTTAATGCCAGGCTTAGAATATTTTCCTCAAATGCTGCATCTCTTTCCTATTTCTGTCTAAGTGGTCTGTAGCACACTCCAGTGATAGTATTTGTTCTGATTTTGTCTGATGATCCTCACCTAATTGTTTTGTCACCAAACTTCCCCACTCTGGTTCTTGCATTTCCTCTCACGAATATATCTTCTTAATATATTCTAGTACTTCCTCATGTTTATGTGCAAGCATCTAGACACACACACAACACACATACACATATGCCACACACACACCACACACACACACCACACACACACACACCACATACACACACATGCCACACACACATGCCACACACACCACATACACACACACACACACGGGTGCTTTTATCAGTTCTATACTTTCTGAATAATTATGGCTTCATCCCACCAAGTCTCAGTGATATCTATAAGGTCAAATTTCCCTCTTTGCAAATCTATTATTTGCCTTGCTGGTCACCTATACGCTGAGCCTTTGTGTGCAGTGGTTCTCAAACTTTTTGATCTCAAGATCCCCTTACATTCTTGAAAATTATTAAGGATCCTCCCCTCAAACTTGTCTTCATGTGAGCTATATCTATCAATATTTATCCTTCTAGAAATTAAAATGTCTTAGTAGTATTATGAAAATAGTTCTGACTTTGCAGACCCCCTTAAAGAATGCTGGGGACTCCCAGACCATACTTTGAGAACCAGAGGCACCCATAAACGGAGGCCAACTCATGACCATGATGGGGATAATAATTGACCTACCTCACAAGGTGGTGAGGAAATGAGATAAGGTATGTAGAAGAAACCCTCAAACCACATATGTGGGTTTATACACATATACATTTGTATGTGTATGTGGTTGTTTGGTTGTTTCTCAGTTGTGTCTGACTCTGGATGACCCCATTTGGGGTTTTCTTGGCAGAGATACTGGAGTGCTTTGCCGTTTCCTTCTCTAGCTCATTTTTACAAATGAGGAAACTGAGGCAAACAGGGTAAAGTGACTTGCCCAGGGTCACACAGTTAGTAGAAGTTGGTGAGTGTCTGAGGCCATATTTGAACTCAGGAAGAGGAATCTTCCTGATTCCAGGGTTGGTACTCTATGCACTCACTATACAACCTAGCTGATATGGAGACACACACACACACGCACACAGATATGTGCGTGTGTGTGTGTGTTCTAGTTGTTATTAAAGAAGGTGGTGGCTGGTATTGCCAGCTACAGGCACAGAATCAACTTTGCTTTACTTGTATTCTTTCCCTTTTCCAGAAAAAAAAGGAGAGATAAAAGTGAAATGAGTAGGACAGTTAGCAAGATGCTACTCTCTCACCTGGAGGGTGGGGATGAGGAGAGGAAGGAGCTGTCCAAGGTTTGGTTCATACATTGTCTTAACGGCCATTACTCTCTGCTCTTCCTAATTCTTGCGATATCTCACAATACAGACTGCACCAATGGTCCACAAGAGCCTCAGTGTTGAGTCTATGGCCACTGGATATGCAGAAGGGTGCCCCCAGGCCAGGATGTGCCCCTCTCAGTCCTACAACCTGTCCTCAAGCTTCCTTGCGACTGTCAAGATGGAGGATAAATCTCTTTTCTGACATCCTTCTTCCAGAAGCCTGCAAAGCCAAGCTCAAAGAGACTGCCAAAATGGTGAATTCTGGGATAGAATCTGCTTCACTCTCCTGTCTCCATATCAGCACTGACACCCTGGGCATTACATTCGATTTCATGCACTGTCTCAGTTGAAAATCAACTTGGTAAGATCATTCCAGCATTCTTATCCGAAACTGGAAGCTCCTTTTGTGCTGGAGGCCCTTGCCAAATGACCCTCTTGGTGATCCTCTGAATGGCCCTGCTTGGTTCTGCTGTTAACCCACTGTGGGATCTCGGACAGGCCGTCTCAGTTTCTTTATTTACAAAACGAGGGAGGTGGACTAAAGCAGTGGGATAGAAGTCATATAGAAATAGCTCCTTGCAGTAGCATATTTTGACTTAGAAAATCACAAACTAACATTATGCTGTATTTTATGTATTGTGTTAAACATTTCCCAATTATATTTGAATAGGGTTTGAGCCATACTCTAGAGTTTTGAGGGTTACTTTGATTCCTCTGTACTATAAAGTTCTTCCTATGTCTACCATCCTGTGTTCTAAGGTTTCTTTCTCCCTGATACTCTATGTTTGAAGGCTCCTTTCTCCCTGACACTGTTCTAGGGCTCCTTTCTCCCTGACATTCTATGTTCCAAGGCTCCTTTCTCCCTGACATCCTGTGTTCTAAGGCTGTGATCTCTAAACTTTTTTGGTCTGAACATCCTTAAAAGTACATTTTTTTCTTTCCTGGCAGGTATGCTGAGGGTGGGAAGGCATAATTTTTCCATTGGCCCTTAACAGCTGCTGGTGTGGGTGCCTACATCAGGGTTAGGTTCTAATAGCTGCATCCCATGGCTCAGCTAAGAAGGGGGAATATTGGGAGCTGATGAGAGGGAAGAGATGCCATAGGGGACTGTTGAACTGTAATGATGAAGGGCATTTGGGGCTGTGTTGTAGACAAAGCCTGTGACTGACTACGAGGGGGTAGGGGAATGAGACTCACCTTCTCACTTGCCAGTTTTTTGGTCATGGATCATGCCATTGACCCCAGGGCGAAATGCAATGCCAAGGTCCTCTTTTACCCTGGCACTGCCTGTTTAAAGGCCCCTTTCCATCTTGACATTCTATGTTTCTTTTCCAGCTCTGATTGATGTATGATTCTTTGATCCTATAACCATGTCTAAGTCTTTTTTATAATCCCTGAAGCCCTGTGCTTCCTTAGCACACACTAGTCAGATGCTCAGTGAATGGATGATGATAAATGGAGATTTAGGGGTGGACATGAAACTTTCCCTTATATCTGGGAGCTCCTTGACTGAAAGAATTATTTCATTTTTGTCCTTGTATTTCCAGAACCAAGTAACATACTTGGCACATGTTGTTGTTTAATTATTTCCTTTGTGCCTGACTCTTCACAACCCCCTTTGGGGTTTTCTTGGCAAAGACACTGGAGAGCTTTGCCATTTTCTTCTCCAGCTTATTTGACAAATGAGAAAACTGAGGCAAACAGGGTTAAGTGACTTGTCCAGGGTCACACAGTTAGGAAGTGTCTGAGGCCAAATTAGAACTGAGGAAGAGGAGACTTCCTGACTCCAGGTCAGGCATCCTGTGCACTGTATCTTCTAGCACATAATAGGGACTTAATACTTTCAGGGCAAGGTTAGGAGATTCAGATATATGGGAAAGTTTTATTTTTAAAAAAATGAGCAAAAGAAGAAAAATGAAAGAAAGCCAGTTGTCTCATCACTTTCAAGTAACTAGCCCATTTACTCAGCTCCAGATAGTTGCTGAAAGTTCTGCCAGGCATGGTAATAAGTTTACTATGGTTTACGGGACTAAAGAATGCCAGAGTTTGGCTGAAATCATTGGTTCTCTCTGAGTGAATGAAATGCTGCCCCTGAATTCTTCTCATTTTTTTCAGTCAAATCCTTCTTTATAGATGACAAAAGGGAAATTTCTTCCCATTCCAATTATTACCAGCCTTTGTGACCTTGGACACAGGATCTACATATTTGTGGAAAGAGTTTGGAACTAGATGTTTTCCAGAATCCCTCCTAGTTCTAACATTCTAGACCAGGTTCTCCACCCCTGTTCTAGGCCTGCTGATTCGACTTCCCTTATAATGGATCTCAGTTTCCTCATCTGTTAAATGAAAAGATCTGCCTGCGGAAGGAATCTGTGTCACACCGTCACAATCACGGATATGGTCACGGTCACTACAGGATGGGAACGGAGGCAGCTGTGATGACGCCGCAGGTGTTCTTCATGGAGATGAGGCGGGCACCAGGAGTTCTTGAGTCAGTGAAGCTCTCTACGCAGCACTCCGTGGCTCACCAGCAGCACTTACTTCATCGTTTAGCTTCCGGGCCTACATCAGTCTTCTCCTCAGGAGTGATGTGCATCGCCAGGTGCAGGACGTAGAACAGGGCCCTGGGTCCCAAGGGAAGGGCCAAGCACGAGGTGGGGACCCTGTGTGTAGGTAGACGGTGGTCTGGGTGGTCACAAATAGGGAAAGCACTGGAGCAAAAGAGTGCTCCGGGCGTGGGACTAGATCTGGGCTAGGGATGGGGCTGAAACTGGGGAAGGGTGGGAAGGGGCGAGAATCCCGGGGATGGGGACCAGGAATTAACTTGAGGTCGAGAGGAACGATGGGAAAGATGCATGGATCGGTTGGGGAGTAGGACTTCTTCCTGGGGACGGGAACTAGTCTAAAACAGAGGAGAACTGGACTGGGACTCTCCTGGGGCGGGGCTTGTCTTGCAGGTAGGGCAGATTTTGGAGCCAGGACTGGGTTTAGGGACTTGGCCAGGTGTGGAGGGCGAGGTCTGGGAGGTGCCAGAGACGGGGGTGGGGCCTATGAAGGGCGGAGGGGTGCCAGTTACTGAGCACTGGGCTGATCTGGGGTGGGGAGTGGCTAGAGGCTGGGAGCTGAGCTGATTCTGGTCATGGAGCTGTCTGGGGGTGGTGCTAGAGTCTAATGACTGGCCGCGGTCAGACCCAGAGCCTGCCCTCACCGAAGTGAGGGTCCGAGAACATCCGGTGGGCGTAGAAGGCTAGGGATCCGGGCGAGACGTCCATGTGAGACGGCTATGGGGCAGTACCGGCTTGAGGGCTATGTTCCTGTAGCCGGCCAGGAGGACGGTGGGCTTGGACCCTTTGGCAGGGCACACATGCATTCCGGGGACCCAGGAAGCTGGATATTATTGCCTACCCTTTAGTCTCTTCTCGGCCCCCCACCGTTCACAGCTCCTTGCTGACCCTTTCTTTCTCTAGTCGCACCAAATAGTTCAGAGGAAGCCACAGGTCAAACCACGGGGCCACAAAGGCTTAAGCCAGCCCTAGGTGAGGGAGCATGTTTGGAGGTCACTTTTCTCAAGTTGAAAAGAACTCTCCTAACGCCTCCAAGAACATCCTGTCCCTTCCCCCAGCCCTAGCTTGTCCTCGGCCTCTGGAAAAGAGACTGGCTTTCTCAATGCCCTCCCAAAATCTCAGACAGTTTCTAGGAAACAGGTTACAAAGCACTTTACATAGACTCATTTGAGAACGTACTTCCAAGACTTATTATAAGCCTCAAATGAAATAATACAGGTGAAGAGCTTTGCAAACCTTAAAATGCTATGGAACTGTGAGTTGTTATACACTGGACCTGAAGTCAGGAAGTCAGGAGTTCAAATCCAGCCTCAGATATCTCATGGCTATGTAACTGGTCAAATCACTAAACTTCTCTCACTTTCCTCATCTATAAAATAGGCATGATTAATAACAGTAATAACACTTTTAGGTTGTCTCATTTGATCCTCACAACAACTCTGGGAGGTAAGTGCTATTTGCTATCCCCATTTTATAAATGAAGACTGAGGCAAAGAGGGTTAAGTGACTTGCCCAGGGTCACACAGCCAGTAAGTGTTTGAGGCAGGACTTGGATTCAGGTCTTCCTGACTCTAAGTCCTGTTTATTTATCCACTGGGCCACCACCTAAAATGGGACCAGAACTAGTTGTGTGACTGTGGGCAAGTCACTGAACATCTCTAGCAACCTTGTAAGATTATACGTTATGGGAGGTATCTGGGTCTGGTTTGGTGGCAGGACACATCCTGTGTTCCATACACAAATGAAAACAAAGCTTTAGATCAAGACGGGGGAAAAACTTCATGAAGTTGTGAGTAAAATGATTTGTAAGCTACTAAGTATATACAGTTTAGGGTGTGCTAAAATTTTCACTTTGGCATCTAGATGGCCAAGTGGATGGAGCTGTTGGGCCTGGACTCAGGAAGATTCTTCTTCATGAGTTCAAATCTAGCCTCAGATACTTACTAGCTGTGACCCAGGGCAAATCATTTAGTGTTGGTTGCCTCAGTGTCCTCATCTGTAAGATGAGCGAGGAAATGGCAAACCACTCCAGCGTCTTTGCCAAGAAAGCCCCAAATGGGGTCATGATGAGTCAGTCACATCTGAAACAACAACAAAAAATTACTATGTGTCAGCCATTATGCTAAGTGCTAGGGATAGAAACAAAAAGGAAATAGTTTCTGCTCTCAAGAATCTTATTTTCTAATGGAGAAACAATATCTACATTCATACATGTAAGTAAATACATCACATATACCATGTAATTTCATAGGGAGCATTTGCTATCACAGGGTTCAGGAAAATCTTTGAGCCCCAGGTGATCGGAGATTGCGAGGAAGCTCTGCATTCTAAGAGGCAAAGATGGGAAGGGAGAACATTCTAGGCCTGTGGGAGCTGTGCAAAGGTATTGAGATGGAAGTTAGGAATGTTGTGTACAAGGAAACAGCAAGCAGGCCAGTTTGACTGCTGTGTAAAATATGTGAACGTGAGTCATGTATCAACCTGGAAAGGCAGCCTGGCATCATACTGAAAACGCCTTCAGTAAGAGGCTGTGTGGAGGTTGGATTGAAGAGGATAGAGTCCAGATATAGAGAGGCAAGTTAGGAGGCTACTTCAGTAGTTAGGACAACAGGTGATAAGAGGTGGTTCCAGGATAGGCTAGGGTGGTTATAATATAGGGGGAGAGTAGGGAGAGATGGAGATACTGAGGCTGTAGAATGGACAAGGCTTGACCATTGGTCTGTCTAGAAGAAGATGAAGACTCAAGGCTAGCTCCAAGGTGACAGACTTGAGAGACTGGAAAGATGATAATACCCTCAATAGAAATGGAGAAGTTGGGGAAATGAGTAGGGTCATATCTACTTCTCAAACCTACCCATTTCCCCAACTCCCCTATTATTGAGAGCATTACTGTCCTTCCAATCTCTCAAGTCTGGGGAGAAGATAATGAATTGTGATTGGACATGTTGAGTTTCACATGCCTACAGGTCATCCAATTGAACGTGTACAGAGATTGTTGGTGATGTGGGCCCAGAACCTGGAACAACCACAGCTGGATAGACATATCTGCAGAGAGGAGATAGTAATCCTATAAGGAGGTGGTGAGATTACCAAGACAGAGGGTATAGAGAAAAGAAGAGGGCCCCAGTCAGAGCCTGTAGCAACACGAAGTATAAGAGGTGGTGGGGTGGTGGGGATGATGATGACCATACAGCAAAGGAGGCAGAGAAGAAGCCCACACAGACAGGTGAAGGTAGACCAAAGAAAGCTGTGTCAGAAAAGTTCTGAAAGGAAAGAGTCTGGGTGTGGAGGATGGCCAACGGTGTCTAAAGTTGCAGAGAGGCTACTGTAGTCTTCCCTACCATACTGGTGACCAGAGGCCATAACCCAGTGGTCCCCTCTACCCATGAGGTCCACCTTGGAATTCACCAGCTGAGTGCTGTTCCTCAATGCTGAGGCCACTGCCCCAGGGAATCTCTGAGCCACCTAGAGCACCATGGGTGCCTCCCTCAAACCTCAGACCAGGCCACTAACACCTGCAGGAAACATAAATCCTTGTCCCACCCCTTCTGCCTTGAGGTCCTTTGTCAGCTTGTGACTACATTAAATAACTAAAGCCTCAGGCAGGGCCTCCTGGGGGGGTGGGGGAGGGGACTGGAACAATCCCCTCCCTGTCTGCCACACCCTAGCCCCATCCTTTTCTTTCATTTGTACCTTCCAACCCTCTCCCGTGGGGAAACTGGATTGGCTGAACTCCACTGGGTATAATATAATCCCCAACCTTTGCTGTCCCCTTAAGATCCTGCTGTGGTTATCTATTTTTGACCTATCTCCTCCATTGAGTGGGGAGCTCCTGGGACCAGAGGCTATTAGTCGAGGAGGCTCTCCAAAGGCAGGGACAGATGCTCCCTTCCCCCAGGGTGGATACCTGGCAAAAACCAGGTCAGGCTGACAATTCATTCCCAGTTTCAATATTTGAATATCTGTGTTGCCTAATCCCTGCACAATAAGGGACAGTGTCAGTTAGGTGACCTAGCCCACACACCGCCTCCCTGTGATTCTCTTCCTGTCTCTACCCCTATATAACTCATGTTACTACAGGTAGTAGCTGAACTGGCTCTTGAACCCAGAACCCCTGACTCCAAATCTGGAGCAATTTTGACTACTTTGTGTTGCTTGCCCCATCTGAGTTTAGAGGCAGGAGATCTGTGGGGAGTGAAAAGAGTATGGAATTTGGTGTTAGGAGACCTGAGTTTAAGGCCCAGCTCTGCCATTTTACTACCTATGTGATGTTGGGTAGGATACTTCAGCTTCCTCTCAGAATCTCATCTGGAAGAAGCCAGCTAATCCAAACTATTGTTTGTCCTTCATTTTGAAAAAGCACCAGTTACATATTGAGTGATGTCTTCACTTGCTCATGAATTGGATTTAAGTGAGGAAAAGTTGCACAAAGTCATCAGCCTCACTCTCTTCTTGAGTCATCCAAGTCCAGTGGCAGGAGCGAAGTCAGGATGATTGGTGATAGCCTGAGATGCAGTGGATGACCTTGGCATCTTCAATGTCTGACCAAGCTCTAAGTGCTCCACAGAGCTTGCTTCAGCTGCCTTCATGGTCGGTGGAACAAATTATTCTCATCTGCCCATTCCTCCAGGTAAGTCTTCATAAGCTTGGGGTAGATATCCCCTTAACTTGCTGATAGTTTTTCGGTCTGTCAGGTATCCTCATCCTGGTTTATCCTGTCTGCCAAGGGGATTTTACCAAGGTGTGACCACTGCTCATGCTACAGCTTCTTGGAGTGACAGGTGAGAATTAGGTGAGAGGTGAACATCAAGGGTGGATGAGCAGCCCTCATGCCAGAGGTGCTGGTCCTCCCTGAACACCCCATGTACAAATGCAGAAGGAAGTAACTAAAGAAAGAAGGAAACATGCATTTACTAAGTACCTATTATGTGCCAGGCACCTTACAAATATCTCATTTGATCTTCATAACAACTTGTGCTACTATTACCCCCATTTTATAGTTGGGGAAGTTGAGGCAAAGAGAGGTTATATAACTTGTCCAGGGTCAAACAGCTAATAAGTGTCTGAGGCTGGATTTGAACTTGGTCAGTCTTCCTGACTCCAGGCCCAGTGTTCTGTCCCCTCAGCTACAGAATCAAAGAATCTCAGACCTGTCAGTCCCTAGGTGGCCATCTGGTCCAACTCGTACCTGAACAACAATCTCTCCTACAATACAACTAAGGAGTAGTCATCCAGCCTTTCATTAACAACCTTGAGCGAGGGGGAACCCACCACATCCTGGGGGACTCTGATCTGCTTTGGGTTAGTTCTGTTAGGAAACTCTTTCTGACATCTACTTCTGCATCTTCCAAACTAGTTTTTTTTGGGGTGACCAAGCATAAGAGTTTGGTCATGCCAGTTTCTCTAAGATGCTTTCCTGAACTGAATAAAGATGAGATCCGAGTCTTGGGACCCCTCAGCTCACCTTCTTCCCTTGGCCTGTGTTCAGGTGCTCTTCCTCTTCCCTATGACCTTGGTAGATGGAGCCATTCCATTCTATTCTTGTCTGTCTGCACTCTGCCCAGTGACCTGGCCCTGAGGGAAAGATGAGAACTGGGGGAGGAAGGCCCACTCTTAACCCAAGCCCACTGATTAGAAATAATATACAAGTTTTCAGAGGAAGGGGGTCTGCGGTATAAATGAGAGGTCTCTCTCTCTTCTTGTTTGGGAGTTCCTTAGGGTGGGAAACACAAGTAGGCCCACCATACACATCTGAGGCTAGAGACTGTTCCAAATCAACCCCACAGAGCACAAGTGATCCATTTTCCTGGCTCCCCAGAAGCTCTGAGATGCCCAGCCCTTAGTAACTTCTTTAAAAGGATACATTCACCAGCTCCACCCTTCATCCCCGAGGGCAAGGTGTTCCAGTGAAAGTCAAAGACCTAGAGCAGGGTGGAGGATCCTACTCTGCTATAGGCCCAGTGACAAAGGAAACCAAAGGAGAAGGGGGCAGGACTTGAAAGGAGCCAACTCTCTGCATTAACCAGGAAACATACAGGGCAGTATGACCTCACCTCCCATCTCACCTGCTCCTATCTGAAGTTGAGACCTCCTGGGAAATCTGCCAACTTCTAGCCCTCTGGGTGATGTATCTGGGTGTTGTATGCCCAGAAAGCTCTAGGACAGGGTTGGTAGGGAACAGGAAAATGACCAGAGCTGTTTGAAATCTCTGCCTACCAGACAAAGCAGTTTTAAGGGTGTGGTCTAGGTCCTTTCTTTGCTTTCCTGACCTTCTTCCAGTCTATCTGTTCTGAGATCAAGGATTATGATTTTTCAGAAAATGAAAGGAATAGAGCTGAAAGGAACCTGAGAGACCTTGTTGTTGAAGTCTGATCTCCTCTACAAACATCATCCACCAGTGGTCATCTTGCATCTGTCTGTGGACTTGCAGCAATGTGGAGCTCACTACCCATCAGAACATTCCATCCCATTGTTGGCTGGCTCTGACAGCTAGGAAATTCTTTCGTATATTGATCTTTCCCCAACTAGACTTCTATGTACTCGTTTCAGCTCTGCTCACTAGGTTCTAGACTGATCTTATGGGCAAAAGCAAGTCAAGTCATTTGCTATGATTCCTGAGCTAGAGCTACTGTATCAGTAGATCCTGACTCTCCAAGGTCAGGCCATAAGACCAGATGCCTAGAGAATCAAGCCAGAGATGCTCCTCACTTATCACCTCCATTCTCAGTAAGGACCAAAACCTAACAAAGCAAAGTATGCTCTTACAAGTACCCAAGGACACAATTCTATTGGGGATGACCAACAGTCATCTAGTCCTAATTGAACATTTGCTGCATATCCAATCATGTATTTGGGACCTGTAGGAAGACAGAAGAGGGAGAAGCAATGGTTTCCCATCTTTAGGGAGTTTAGACAAGATAAAGAATCATAAATTGTCACAAATTTCTGGAACAGGCCTTAGCACCTAGAATAGTAGAGCTTAGAAGGGGCCCTAGAAAATGCTGTAGTATGTCAAAGTTGGGAAGAGCCTTAGAACATATAGACTGCTGGAGCTAAAATAGGCCTTAGCTTATGGAAAGAGTTGGGTAGTGCCCAAGAACATAGAATGTGAGAGCTGGGAAGTTCCTTAGAAGATAGAAAGTCTCTAACCTTAGAAGAATCTTTAGAACTTAGGATGTCAGAGCTGGGAGGGCCCTTAGAACAGAACATCAGAGTTTAAAGGACCCCTAGAGATCAAATCCAATTCTCTCAAGGGGAAACTGAAGCCTGGAGAAGGGAGGGGACTTGTCCAAGGTCTCAAAATAAGTTAGCAACAGAGCCAGGACCAGATCTTGTGATCCCCAGTCTGGTATTTGTACTACTCGACCTTCAGTCTCTTGGAACCAATATTAATGCAGGCAGGCAGTCCAGTGAGAGAGACACAGACAGTAAGCTTTGCTGCAGGCCTGCAGAGAGTGGAGAGGCCCTGAAACACGTGGGAAGGATTAAATAGTGAGGGGGAGGAGGACATGCGATGCAGGGAGAGCTCTCTGAGGAAGGGTTTAGGGTCAGAAATGGGGACAGGCACAGGGCACTCTGCCGACTGGGAGGAGCCCAGTGAGTGGTAAGTATGAGAGGACATAGGATCCTAGAACCAGGAGGCTTGAGCTGAGAGGTACCTTCCAAGCCATCTACTCGAACCTTCTCCATTTATAGGTGAAGAAATTGAGGCCCAGGAAGGTTTGTAAGTGCCTGAGAATATACTTGAACCTGGGGCTTTTTACTTTCTATCGCAGATCATGTGAGTTGTTTCCTACCCTGTGTAATACTGAGCATTCTCTGAATTCAGAGCTGGAAGGGATTCAAAGAGAAGATATGGCCCCTGCTAAATGGAGAAGAGCCCCAGGCTGAGGGGGGGAGAGATATTCTCTGAAGCCAGACATATCGTCCCTTCCTGTCCCTTTGGGGTATCTCCCCTGACCACTTCCCCTGTTTGAGTTTTACTTTTGGTTTTTGATCTAAGGAGTTCAGAAAACCCCCCACAAGTATGCATCCGTTGGTGGTGGGAGATTACAAGTTGTTTTGAGAACTGGGAGATTTAAACAGTAATAACCAAGGCTCCAATAACTTCCATGGACCTTGCAATCAGACCTTCACCCACCAGCCCCCAGACTTAAGGAAAGGAGCAAAACAGTCTCCACTCCCCCACGGACAAGGCTCCAGGTGACCTCCCTGGGTCCATCTCCCAATGCTGCTCTGCAGGATGAGCCCTCAGCTCCTCTGCTCCAGCATCACTTCCCCTTCTTTCCTTTGGTGTCTCCCTACTCTCCTTTTCCTCTCTAAATGTTCCCATGCTCTAGTATTCTATCTCCTTGAGGCAGCTTGACCTGATCACCTTGGTGCTTGGTGATCTCATTGTCCTCTGAGTTCCCATGGCACTGTGTGGACAGTTAACACCATTCTCTGTTTCCTGCGTGTGTCAGCCTCACAGGCCAGACTGAAACAGAAAATGAGGTCTGTGCCACCTCATAGAACACAGAATGTCAGAGCCGGGAGGAACTTTAGAACATAGAATGTCGGAACTTGGAGGGCCCTTAGATAATACAGAATGTCAGGGCTGGGAGGGGCCTCAGAGCTAAGAATGCTAGAGTAAGGAGAGGTCTCAGAGACTGCTTAGTCAGAGCTTTCATTTTCCAGAGCAGGAATCTGAGACTGAAAGAAGGGAAATGACTTACCCAGGGTAAACAGGAAAGGAAGACTGTGTAGGTGGCCCACTTGATTAAGAAGCCTTAGAATTGACCCAGTTCCTCAGCTGCATAGGCCCTGCCCATATCTCCCAATGATCTCTCCCGGGTTCTCCCACCTTCAGAAGCTGCAGGTAATGAGCAATTCCCTTTACCACTCTCTCTGTCCTTCCTCACCAACCCCACCAGTGAGGAGGATGATGGGGAGCTGCCTTTTATGAGGCCCACTGCCCATCTTTCATTAGGCCCTTGGTGATTTTTTTTGTATTTCCTGGGGTGTAAGCCTCAGGTCCCAATATCAGTCCTGAATTAGAAAGCAGAAGGCCTGGGTTCTAGTACTGACATTGACACTAACTTACCTAAATGGTCTTGGCCCTGCAATGGATAGAACGTTGGACCCAGATCTTGGAAAATCTGAGTTCAAATCCAGCCTCAGACACTTACTAGCCAGGTGACCCTGAGGAAGTTACTTAACCTGTCTGCCTCAGTTTCCTGAACTATAAAATGAGAATAATAAAACACCCTCTTCATAGAGTTGTTATAAGGATCAGACAATGCAGTAGAAGCTCAGTAAACATTTTTTTCCTTCCTTCCCACCACAACTTGTTTAGTTTTCCCCAGTAAAGGGGCATTTATTTTGCTTTCAGTTTTTTGCTATATCCCTGTCCATGTTCCACTCCTCTCCCAAACAGCCAATGTTTACAGACACTCCTATAAGGATAGGGACCTAATTGTTTCCCCAACCTCTAATCTATCTCCCTCCATTCCAGATCAGTGCTTTAGGCTAAATGATCCTCTCTAGTACCCTGCTCAGAAAGCTTCCATGGCTCCCTATTGCCTAACAGTGTTTAACAGAGTCATCATCGTAATAGCTTCTTCTATTTCCATGCTACTTTAAGATTTGCAAGCATTTTCCTCACAACAGCCCCGAAGATAGACAAGAGGAGTGCTATTATTTTCATTTTCCACTCAGTGACAGGAAGTGATTTGTCACAAATCACAGGGCAGAGAAAGGGTTTGAACCCTGGTCTTCTGCCTCTGAGTCCTTTCCACTATACAACATGCCCTTCCTTAGCCTGTCATTCAGTCCTCTACCATGGGACTCCTGTCTCCCTTTGCAGCACCCATTTCACAGCATAGACCTATGTGTACAAATACACCAACATATCTGTACATGGAAGCCCATATTTTTACACATACATTAAAACAATCCCCTAAACACATACCACACACAAATATACCCCAATACAAAACGTTACCTGCTCTAGAACTTAGAATCTTAGAGCATTTTACAGGGCATGAAGAAGTTAAATGACTTATGCAGGGTCACACAGTCAGGCTATATCAGAAGCAGGATTTGAACCCAGATTTTTCCAGCTGTGATGCTGGCTCTTTGCTCATTACACCACCTTCCTCTCTGGCTCTGTGATTACAAATACAAAAAGAGAAGAGTTCCTCTCCTGAAGGGGTTGCCATTCTACTTGGGGAGGGTAAAGTAAGCCATGTGTATTGTCATTCAATCGCATCTGACTCTTTGTATCTCCATTTGGGATTTTCTTGGCAAAGATACTGGAGCGGTTTGCCATTTCCTTCTCCAGTTCATTTTACAGATGAGGAAACTGAGGCAAACAAAGTGAAGTACTTGCCTTGGGTCACACAGTTAGTGAATATCTGAAGTCACATTTGAACTCAGGTCTTTCTGAATCCAGGCCCAGTGCTCTACCCATTGAGCTATCTAGCTGCCTAAGTCATATGTATTGGGGCAGCTAGGTGGTACAGTGGATAGAGCACTAGTGCGAGAGTCAGGAGGACCTGAGTTGAAATGTCACCTCAGACACTTGACACTCACTAACTGTGTGACCTTGGGTAAGTCATTTAACCCCAATTGCCTCATCCTGGGTCATCTCTAGTCATCCTGATGAATATCTGGTCACTGGATTCAGATGGCTCTGGAGAAGTGAGGCTGGTGACCTGCACAGCCCTCCCTCACTCAAAACAAAGTCAAGTGCATGTCATGTTATTATTTCTCTGGTGGCATGGTCTTCTTCAGCAATGAAGGATGAACACACCTATATGGATTTTGTGGTTGTCGTTCATCCTTCCTTCTTGAAGAGAACCAGTGACATCAAGGAGGGCAATATCTTGTCTTTTGAGTAAATTGGTTTTAAGGGAGGCAGGGCTGTGCAAAGTTATCAGCCTCACTCTGTCCTCCAGAGTCACTGGAGTCCAGTGGCAAGACATAAGTCAAGATGACTGGCGATGGCCCAGCTGTATAGGGATAAGAAAACACAAAAATATATGCAAAATCAATTTTGAAATACGAAGGAAGAGGGAGGATGCTAACACCTGAGGGAATCTGGGAATGCCTGGTACAGGAGGGGTTACCTGAGCTGAACCTTGAGGGGAGCCAGGCATTCCAAGAGGGGGAGGTGAGGGAGGTGAGGAAGGTGAGGGAAGTGAAGGGGAGCCTTCAGGCACAGGGGACAGGCTGTGCCAAACTGCAGCCAAGTGTATTGTTTTTGGAGAAATGCAACTAGGCCAGCTTGAATGATTGGATGGAATGTAGAATGAATGAGGGGGAGTGATGTGTAATCCTCCTGGAAAGGTAGGCTGGAGCCAGACTGTGAAAGGCTTTGGATGCCAAACAGGAGGGGCTGAATCTTATCCTAAAAGCAATAGGGACACACTGGAGCTTTTTGCACAGGGAAGCAACATGGTCAGACTTGTGTTTTAGGAATACCAATTAGGTAGCTTTTTGGAGGAGAGATTGGAGAGAGGAGAGCCTGGATGCAGGGAGACTGACAAATCAGGAAGCTAGTGCACTGCTCCAGGTGAAACAGAATGAGGCACTCCACTGTGTGAGTGCATAATGGAGGGCAGATTTGGGCGCTATGGAAGAAGGAAAAGAGATGAGATCTGACAGTTTACTGGACTGAGGATGCTGTGAGAAAGCAAAGAATTGAGGATGACCCCTACTTTATTAATCCAAGTGACCATAAGTCCAGTGATGCCCCTGCCAGAAATAGGGAAGTCACACACGCAAGCACGTATGTACACACACACAGCAGTATAGTTCATCAGTCAATCAGCATTTATTCAGTATTTATTGTGTGCCAAGTCATGTGTTGAATACTGGGGATGCCCCCCTGCCAATCTTTGCTCTCAAGGAGTTCATAGGAGAAGACAAATTGGGGGGTAATCTTGGAAGGAAGGCACTAAGATTAAGGAGGAAAGGGAAAGATTTCTTACAGAAGATGAGGTTTAAAGGAAGCCAGGAGGCAGAGGTGAGGAGAGGCAGCTTGTTCCAGGTATAGGAGGACAGCCAGTGCAAACCTTGTCAGGTGTGAGTGACAGTGTCAGGTTGAGGGACATTAAGGAGGCCAGGGTCATCAAATTTCACTGGCTCATCATCCTAAGGGGTGTTGGGAGGTGAATTGGGGGCCATACCTAGGAGGTGAAACGAGAATGACCAATCAACCCAAGGAGGATCTAGGGAGAAGCAAACATCCTTTTGGCCCCCTTTTCAGGATGGGAGGAGGAGGAAGGAGAGAAGGCCCTCACCTTAGGTAAGCCAGCCCCCATCATGATAATAGAAGCATACATCTAGACTTGGAAAGAACCTCAACAGCCATCTAGTTCAAAGCCCTCATTTGATAAATGAGGAAACTGAGACCCAGAAAGGCAAAGTCACTCGCCTAAGAGCACATACTGCCTCTGTATAGACTTGAATAGCAGAGTTGAGATTGGAACTCAGGTCTTCCGAGGCCGGATTCAACCAGATTCAGTGTTCTTCTCATAACACCACGATTCCTCTCAGTCTGTCTCCTGGGTTCTTCTCTGCACCCTTGAAGGTTCACTGGATAAGTGTGGGTTCTGGGTTGTGCTCTATGGTTGGGGTAGAATGGGAGGTGGAGTCTGAGTTGGCTGGGAGGGTGGGAGTTGGGGGCAGTGATATTCGCCTCCCATGACCTCTCTGCAGTCTGGGGGTGGCAGGATGTGATGGGAGTCAGGTCAACGACGCTACCCCCAGCCCTCCCAGCCTCAAAAGCCTCGAACCGATCACCCCAAGTCTCCAGGGCTAAGGAGAGGAGTGACTGAAAGTTCCCTTGCGGTTGCAGCTGGAGAAGTTGGTCTGTTTCCTCTCTCGTAGAGCCCAGAGGGAGAAGGGAGGGTGGGGGACAGCTGAGGTCAGAACAACCCCTCCCCTCTCGGGCCAGCCTGCTCAGCCTAGGGGCTGTGGAGTTCCCTGGCTCCAGCGGGACCCAGCCAAAGGAACAAGGTACAGGCGTCGGTTGGGTGCACTTGGCAGTCTTGTAGAGGAACTCTGCCCACTGCCCTCAGGCTGAGCTCTGGGCATGCCTGAGGAACCAGAGACAGCTCCCAGAGACTTGGGGCTGAAACAAGGAGAGAAGAACTGGAGGGGGCAATGTTGGGGGAGGGGGTCAAGAAAGAGGGCATTGGGGAGGCAGCCAGGAAAGGGGACTGGGGAAGGGTGTCAGAGAAGAAAGCCTGGGATTGGGACATTGAATTTGGGGCCCTGGGATAACTGGAAATTGGGTAGGTGAGGGAGTAAACCTAGGGAGCCGAGTAGAGAAGGAAAGAAGTCTGATGGAGAGAAATGAGGGGAGGTCTGGGAGGAGTGTAGAAGAGAAAAATGGAGATTGGTGAAAGGGAGAAGGCTCCTCTTCCTACAAGAGGGGGCGGGATTGAGGAAGGGGAAGGAGGGACTATGTGCCATCGGGACCACTTCGATAGGGGGCCCCCTCCCCCTCTGAGGCTCCTCCAGGGCCCTGAGAAAGGGAAAGATGTCTGCTTCCTAGGGAAGCCCCTTCTCTCCACAAATGACCCGCCCCCCCCCCCCTCCTCCAGCCTGGGAATAGTTGGCTGCCCCTACGGAAATCCTGCTTTTAACAGCAGGCGAGGGGGGGGGGGGGGGAACAGTCGTCTGTCTGCATAGATACTAGGGCACAGGGTGGGACAAGGTCACACTGGCATCAGACCCCAGCACCCCCCCAACTCCTAGCTATGAGACTGGATGTCTTTCCTGCCAGCCTTCCTAGGATGAGTGCATCTGGATATCTGGGGTCTGGCCTATGTCCCTTATGGCAGTAAGGGATGGCAACGGCCCCCAGAAATGCCCAAAGGCAAAATACAAGGTATCCATTGTAGAGTGTTTCGAAGTCCTCAGAGAAAATAAATATAGTTACAGGGTCAAAGGGTGTTCAGTGATCAGGACTACTATTGAGAAACAGCTGGGGGGGATGAAGGGTATCCTCCACTTTCACCTCACTCTCACCAAACTCCTGCTATTCATTGGTACAAAACCAGGCCACTGAGAGTCACTTCCTGCTAGAATTGGGCATGGGTGGGAGAGGTCATCCCATTCATTGTGCCACCTTAAACTCTAGGCAGTATCTGTAACCATTCAAGGTAGGTGGAAATATCATCCCTTAAGCAGTCTTGGCAGGCCCTCTCTCCCTAGGTGTTGGTGATTCCCACAGGGCCTCCATCCTCAGGATTTGGAGGTCTGTCCTGATTCTCTTCTGGTGCCTGGGGGCCATCCCTACTCCTTTTTCCTCTCCACCACTCCCATGCCTTCAGCTGTATCTGTGCCAAGGCAGGGAATTTAGACGAGGAACAGGAAAGTAAATGGGCAGGGGGAGAGCAGGACAGAGCAGAAGGAAGGGAGATGGTGGTGCTATGGGTTGGGGGAATTGACAGGAGAGAGGACAAAAGAGATGGAGTTGGGAGTGAGAGGAAATGGAGAGATAATCCTAGAAAGGGAGTAGGGAGGGAGGATTATGGAGCATTGAATTTTAGAGCTAGGGACTTTTGGATGTAGAACGTCAGAACTATTCAGTCTAACTCCCTTATTTAACAGTTGAGAAGACTGAGATTCAGAGAAAAAAAAAGTGACTTTCTCTTTCAAAAAATACTGCTCTCTTCCATTATTGTTGTGTTCGTCTTTCATTGCCGAAGAAGACCATGCCATCAGAGAAATGATGACATGACTTGCACTTGACTTTGTTTTGAGTGAAGGAGGGCTGTGCAGGTCACCAGTCTCACTTCTCCTCCAGAGCCATCTGAATCCAGTGACCAGATATTCATCAGGATGACTGGAGATGACCCAGGGTGCACTGGGAGACCTTGGCTCCTTGAGGCCAAGGTCTTTGCAAGTACTCACTTAGGGTGAGATAAGGCCCATTCATTGAATAGGTCTGTTTAAGAAGGAGCCCCTTTAATGAGGCCAAGAAAAAGAAAGACCTCAGGCTGGGAGGGAATCAGCAACAGTTACTACTGATAATCACTCTAAAGCCAGCAGGGTCCAGAGGAGACTTTAGGCAGGGCCTCATTGGCATCCCAGCTTCAGAGTGCAGTAGGTTTAAGGTTATATTCTTACTCTTGGGCAGCGAGGTGGCCCATTATGTGCCATTCCAGCCACTGGGCCTGGAGTTAAGAAGACCTGGGTTCAATTGTGACTTGAGACACTTACTAGCTGTGCGACCCTAGGCAAGTCACAACCTCTGTCTGTCTCAGTTTCTACAATTGTAAAATGGGGTCAAAAATAGTACTTACCTCCCAAGGTGTTTGTGAGCATCAGTTGTAAAGTATTCAGTAAACTGTTCCTGGAATGTGTTTTTTGTTGTTATTTTTCAGTCATGTCTGACTCTTTGTGACCCCATTTAGGGTTTTCTTAGCAGAAATACTGGAGTGGTTTGCTGTTTTCTTCTCTAGCTCATTTTACAGATGAGGAAACTGAGACAAATACGATAAAGTGACTTGCCCATGGTCACAGAGTCAGTCGGTGTCTGAGGCCAGATTTGAACTCAGGAAGATGAGTGTTCTTGATTCCAGGACTGTCACTTTGTCTACTGTACCACCTCCTGGTATATACTAGATATTTAATAAATGCCTATTCCCTTGCCCCCTTTCCACCTAACCATTCCTTATAATGAAGAATAAAAAGGGGGAAAACCCCAATTCAGCAAGATAACCAATGTATCATTGGAGCCTAACAGTATACATAATCTTTCATGCCCATAGTCCCTGGCTCTGCAAAAAAAAAAAAAGAAAAGAAAAGAAAAAATCAGTTATTGTAATTACAGTGTTTGCTTTTGGTATTGGGCTTTTTTTTTTTTTCATTTTTTGATTTAGAAAATGACTTTTCTAAAAACATGCAGCAAGTTAGTGACTGGATCAGGATTAGGCCTTAGCTTGCTTGACTCTCAGTCTAAGGCTTTTTCTATTATACATGAGTAGGTGTTTAGGATGGGGAGGTCAGTAGAGAGGGGATGATCTAGGAAATAAAAAGGGAAGAAAAGAAAGGAAGTAGAGGACCCTGGGTAGAGGAGGTGGTGAGACAACCGAGAAAGTAAACCAGAAAAGGGAGAAAGGAGATGTAGTGGGATTCTGAAATAGGGTAGGAGATAAAGGGGCCAGAGCTGGGTGGGGGAGGTTGGAGAGGAAGTTGAGGTCATAAGGTTCACAAGTCCTGCTGTATTTATCATATGTAAGTATATTCAGGAAGAGAAGGTAGACTATAAGTGACCCAAGTGGTGAAGGAAGTGGCCAGAAGGGGGAGGGGAAAACTGAAGGAGGTGCTGTCTTTGTGGGAAGTTGACTCAGAGCTGGAGAAGAGCCTCTGGGAGCTGGGGTGAGCACCTGGGGTTTGGGAGGGGAGGGGATGCTGTAGGGAAGGAACAACTAGGGTGGGGAGGGAACTGGACAGCTCCCCTCATTCATTGTGTGTACCATGAAGCCTAAGGTCCCTTCATCTCCAAACCCTTTCTTCATCCCTTCTTGACTGGGTGTCCAGCCTTCCCCCAAAATCCTATGCCTTGTGAAACCAAGTGGCAGTCCTAGCCCCATTTTCTTTCAAAGCAAGTGTCTAGATTGGGACAGAAATTTCCTTGTCTGGAAACCTAATGCCTATAAGAGGGAAAAAAATCCCACTGACCTTGAAGTCAGAAGATCGGGATTCTAGATGCTGAACCATCACTTACTAACTGTTAGAAACAGGAGAATCACAATCTTTCTGCGTTCTAGCTTCCTCTTCTCTAAAATGGCCCTCCCAGTCCTTAGAGGGTTGTTGTGAGGAAAGTGCTTCACTTTCATCGTTTTATTAAAAAAACTCACTTTCTGTGGCCCATTTTAAGTTTAGAAAATTCCTGAGTACTTTAAGGATCTGTGATTTCTTCTGTGTGGTGCCTTTTCCACACATCTCAGTCTTCTGACAACCTTTCACAGGTGGCCCTCAAGAAAGCTGCTTCATCATCCTACGGCTGGCTAGGTGATGCTCAGGCAATTACTCCATCTACAAGTCTTTAGGAAGTACCAGGTACTGGGCTAAGCCCTGAGCATATGTAAATGGGCCAAACCAGCCATGCAGTTCTTCCCTGATCTATTCTGAGCTGGTGAGAGCTGAGGTAGCTTGCCGCACACCAGGATAAAACATTAGGGGAGAGTTTTAGCAGAGGGTACTTTACAAAGCACTCTAAATATGAACTATGATTGTTTCTGGTTAGTCTCAGAGCAGGAAAAACCTCATCTATGGGCACAGCCTAACTTCCTGAAGAGTTCTCTAGTGGAAGGTTGGCCATCCAACAATGACTTTTCAGGCAGACTATGTACTAAAAACAATCTATGAACTGCAGAAGGAGTTTTCATGCCTGAGGAGTTAGAGATTCTTGAAACATTTATCCCTGAGAGTAAGGAAGAATGTAGGCTTAGTCATAGTTAGGGCCCTGGTAAGGGAATGGTCAGTGTGGCCACCATCATAGGCTTGACTTAACTTTGGAACATAGTTCCAAATTTTGTGTGTGTGTGTGTGTGTGTGTGTGTGTGTGTGTGTCTTCCCTTGTCCCCTACTGGTGTATTAATGGTAGTAACTATACACTGGGTGTATAGGGACTTGGGGAGATGGGGGTTTGAAGATGGAGATGTGGGCTCAGCGAGGAAATGGGGGATCAAGGATGGGGACACTGGGTCAGTAAGGAGATGGGGTAGTTCATTGAGGGAATGGAAGCTTAATGACAGGACAGAAGCTCAGAGATTCTGTAAAGGAATGGGGAACTTCATGGAGGAGAAATTGGATCAGTGATGAAGATGAAAATGCAATAAAATATGGGAAGAGAAGATGGGGGCTCTGTAATGAGATAGAGAAAAATGTATCAGGGATGGAGACTGAGTTTCTCCCCAGCACAGCCCTGGTATCTTTGAGCACTGCTTAGTTAATTCCCAGGAAGAAGAGCTGGTAGGTTGGGGTTCAGCTTGGGGGAGAGCCAGAAGAAAAGGAGAGGGGAGAAATGAGGAGGAGACCTTTCTTCAGTGACCCACTGCCAGGATTCAGTGAATTCAGGTCCCTTTGCTGTAAAATCTTCCATAACAAAGGAATGTTACCTTCCTATGCCCTCTGTGCTCCCTCTGGTGCTTGTTTCCAGTCTACCCTGTACATCCCTTGTTTGTATGTTGTTGTTTGCTTGTTGTCTCCCCCGTCAGACTGTAAGCTCCTTGAGGACACAGAGTCCTTTGCCTTTCTTAGTATCCCCAGTGCCTAGCACTGTGCCAAG